>NC_058148.1:13623968-13923968 GCF_011075055.1 Mangifera indica | reverse complement strand
TAAATTAACTCGAAATGCAACGTTAAGTAGAATCAAGACTCCCACACGGCACTACCCGACCATTTTATTGATACATTTGAAATATGATGCCAACAAAATCTTATTTATTTGATAATTTACCCGATCAATAATAATAAAAATCTCCTGTTTTCAGGGTTAAATGATCTTTTAATAGTACTTAAAACCTTATTTTCAACAAAAATATAAGAAAAAAAAATCGATTATAACAAAACTAAAGAAATTGTAAAACTTTTTAAAACGTTCAAAATTTTACAAACTCGATAAAACCGTTGCTCCATCATAGGAACAACAATTCTAAGACTTCTATTGTGGTCATTCCAACCTTTCAAAAGTAGAGACAAGGTTGTTCCATTGCAACCCTTATAAGTTTACCAGATAATTCACTCAAACAATATTAATTAAAAAACCTCCATTTTTAGGGCTAAAAAATGTTATACACTTCTTAAAACCTTAGTCTTTTAAAAATTGTTAGGTATTCCGAAACATCTAAAATTCTACAGACACAATGGAACAGTTGTTCCGGCAATGGAACACCTATTCTAGAGCTTCAGTTATAGTTGTTCTAAGTGAGGGTGAGCCCTTTCCTTCGATCGTTCAACATTCTGCCAAAACCAACTACCACTCCTGCATTATATTCATCGCATATTATCGGGGAAACAAATGTTTTGAACGTTAGGGACATTTCAAGGCTTACACTATAACATGTCCAAATTTCAGAACCTTACTCTTATACAGAAGTTCAATTCTGAAGGAATTAATTTAGTTCAACCGTTTATCATACTGGAAAGCATCGCAACATGGACAGCTCAGACTACTATAGCATAATAGTTATTGCAGTCTCTCAATCGTAACAAATTGTTTCTTGTTAATAAAAAGATAAATCCATCACAAACCAAATTAAATTTCGGAAAATTCTACGCACGGTCAGACAAATGAACATGCCCGCATGATAATATAATGAATATACGCTCCAACAAACATGCAAAGTACCTGAAATTGTCCCAAGACTTCGCTGCTTGTATAGGGTAAATCAGAAAGTAAACCACATCCTCAGCCAATCTCCTACCATAGGGATTCAGTTGCCCTTGTTAGTCCATCATTAATCTAGAAATTCGTCCAGGGTATCTGTCTATCAAAACTTGTTTCAACAGACAAGACTTACAATACATCAAATCTGTATTCTTCGGTTACACATTAATTCATCCAAATGCTCCATTGATCTTGCAGTCTGCACACATTCTTCTGAATTAGCGATACCCTCTTCCCCGTCCACGTCCACCCCAACCACCCCTACCCCTGCCCCTTATACCTCCCCTTCCACTATGTGATATTCCTTCCAGAGCTCTATTCATGAGCTGATTTTGCAAGCCTCCTGATCCACGGCCCTTTTTGGCGGCCATATTGCCGGAACCATTAGTGGCAGCAGGTCGTTTCCCTCTGCAAAATGATTTTACACAATAAGGATAGATTAGGAGAAAGGTTCATATAAATAATCAAATTTTGCAGGAAGAGTGCAACCTTTTCTCTCAAAAGTTTCCATGGGTCAAAGAAATAATGACCTTTCCAAGTTTTCGTTCATTTCACTCTAATCAAATGTATATGGGGTAGAATATCATATTATACCTCAGTCTAAACACTCAACATACATCTACCACTTTCACGCACCCTCATGCTAATGAAATGAAGCCATCAAAAATAATTCCACATAGAAACGTACAGTTATATAAAGGTAGATTAAACATAAACACACAACTTGAAGTACACAACACAAACAGTTGAGCAAAAGGAGTTTCAGTATCAGACAGATGCCTACCCCGTTGCTGTTGTCGAGGGCACAGAAGCCTTTACTACTTCTTTCCACGAAAGGTTGATACTGTTATCCCCAATAAATGAAGGTGTTTTTGTATGCAATGGCTGAAATTTTAAAATTTCCAGAGATTAGTAAAGATAGTTCGCCTATACATGTAATCAAATTACAAGTAACAAGATTTTACTTCCTTCCACCTTTGACATGGCCAGAATATTATTGCAGGTCCTTAGCCCAGTTGTAGTATTCTGTTTCTGAGTTTTCTTCACATAAAACAAAGAAATTAGGTACAGAAAACACACTAAAAAATACATCACAAGAGATCTAGAGTCTTCCAAAAATAAACTCACAATTTTATCCTTAGCTCCATCAGATTTAGCAGCAGCCATTGCTTTGTTGTGCTCAGCCATTCCCTGAGTTAATTTCTTCATTGTTGCCCTAGTTAGGTCCTCAACAGTGGTCAACCTATATCATCATGGCAGTATAGGGTATGATATTAATAACAGATTACAACTATGTTGAAAAAGGAGGATAATACATGCATCAGGTTTTGCAGTACACACTATTTGAGAAATTAAATTTATCAACAAATACTTCACTCAGAATAAAAAGGGGGGAAATATTAACTGGTAAAACGCACAGTGATCTAAGTTATTTCAAGGAAAACTGCTTTTGAACTCTCAAACTTTGACAGCAAACCAAAGAAAAGAATTAAAAAGAAAGTAAAGGTCAGACGACAAAGAAATACATAATTCATGCAGATGCCTGTCTATGTGACTAGTTAATCAGGTCAGAAAAGCATAAGCTACTTGGAAGTGGATGTTAATCTATTAGTGGAAGTTGTTAGAAAAAAAAATCCTTAAAATTTTTTAAAAGAAGGCCTAATTAGATGTCAATAATGATTGTTTTAAATTTTTTTCTCAATACAAGAATTTCATCAGTTTTACTTCAAAAGCTCAATTCATTTATTTGTTGCAAAATTTCTTCAAAAGTCCCAGATCCCCTCAAGGCAAGACAATACATCTGGTCCATTCTGACAAAAGATTGGCAAAATAGCTATAAGTTCAAGGAAATGTCTCTACTAATATTAGTTCAGAAAACTCAATGCCGCTAGAAACAATATATTGACTGTTGGAAAATGCAGAAATGCTTAAAAAAGCTGCATGCAACATAGTGACTGCAATCAATGACAGGAAGAAAAGATCATAAAAACTACCCTTACCTCTCAGTAAAGTCCTTGAAAATCTCAGAGAAGTCCTCTCCAAGCCTGTCTGACGGTTGGCCAGTGACTATCTTGTAACCACATAGACTGTTTGTGGCATTGGGAGCCTAATAATAAATAAAAAGCTGAAATAAGCATTGCAAAGTAGTAACCTGGCAAGTTGTTTTCTAATAAATAAAAAAATAGTAAACAACAACACGAGAAAGTTAACATAGTGAAATTAAAAACCTTGTGAGCCATATGATGAAAAGCAAACAACAAGCACTCAACATAAGTAAAGTTCATTTCTTCTCCTCCAGTCTTCCTCAAAGGCATATACTTCTGAGAAGAGAGAATAAAAAAATTTTAAACAATTAGTTAACAGATATACATCTTGCATGCAAAATATGTTAATTAGTTAGATGCAGTAATTACAACTTCAAGTACATTATAACAAGACCTCAGCAATAGACAAACAAAACCACTGAAACGTGAGAACATAAAAGGAAAATCCAATAGAAAAACTAATTAAAATTGTATCTTTTCATATTACCATTCCAAATACATAAATAATAAATAGCATGCATACCTTTAATAGAACAACAACAGAAGGTAGAATCTGTCTTGAATCCTGCGGTGTTGTGTAAGGCGATATTTCTGCAAGGGCTTTAAGAAGATCTAGCTTTCGTTCCTCAGGAAGCTGGCAGGGAATACAATTGTTAGTATATAATCAAAAAAGGTTCTTTACAGGAACAATAAAGAGTTAGACCAAAAGTCTTTCAAGGAGGTAGTTCTTCTGCTGTAATCACATCTTCAAATTGAAGAGAACTTCAAATTTTATTCAAAAACCAATTTCCATCAAAAACAACCAAGAAAACAGATCAATTTTTTATAAGACACTGCAAAAGAAGCAGATCATTGAGATACACTCATAAATCTTTTAAATTATATAGCTCCCAAGTATTGTGAGTTATGAAATAGGTTTTTCACCAACCAAGCTATTCTTTTCTAATTTTTTAACTGCCATTATCAATTTACACAAATTTGGAATAAGAAATAAAAGAAGTCCATTCTAGATTTTCCTGTTACCACCAAATTTGCAGAGTTATTTATGTATCTTATTTTACCAATTCTGTTTTCCATATTGTACCTTGTTCCTATTTCAAAACCAATAACCACCTAAAACACTCTCATAAATCAGAGGAAAAAAAAATACTTACAATAATGAACAAACAAAGATTTTTCTTTACAGGGAAGGCAGCATTACCTTATCAAAAACAGGTATAATGTGTTTGCACAAATAGTTAAGGAACTTGCTGCCTGATGCACCTCTCTGGTAAAAATTTTAGAAAATAAAGGACACTCAATCAAGAAAAACAGACAATATCAAATGTAAAATATTCAACAGCATCAAGCACAATCCATACCAGAAAGAAAGGCAAAGCCATGTAAAGGCATGATATTAATCTGTCAATATGGTCAGCATCTGAAACCTACATTAAAACCATTTAAATAAACTAAGTTGTCATAGAGGGAAAATAAAATGATTTGCGAAACAATATCAATTCTCAAGACCAGTAAAAGCTAATGGGGAAGGGTAAATAAAGTAATCCAATAAAGTCTTAAAGACTTTAGAATTCACACCAATATGTGCTAGTTTTGCACAAAAGCACAAGCAATAAACTTGCCAGAACTTCAAACAAGATCATGTATTCCCCCAATAATCTCCTTCCCTCAAAAGCATAGCAAGAATTACTAAGTATAACCATTATAAGGAAGTGCAGAAAAAATTTTCTCATTGCATTAATTTCTGATCATAATAACTCTAGGTTTCATACAAAACATATTTATAAACAAAACAACTTTTTACATATTAGCTATCATGACATAATCACTCCCCACTTCTTAAGGAATCAAATATATTAGTAATATAAGCTGAAATGAATGAGATAAGGTATTATAAAGATGAACAAGATAACTCCCACAAAAGGCTCAGAAGACCTGGATGTCCAAAAATGTAGTAAGCAGGTTATTCAGAATGACTCTCAAGTGACTAAAGATGATAAATAGCAATAACTATAGCATTTATAGATTTTAACCAAACACAGAAAAATACACACTCACACTGAATTGTGCATCTAAATCAGCCTGTCCTTCAATTATTTCAATAAGTTCTTTCATACGTTCCTGAGGAGCTTTCTCTCCAAATATGCTCAAACTTTTTAAGAAGTCCATAAACATCCTAAATTCTGCTCCAGTTACATCTTCTAAACTCTGTATAGACCTCATTCAAATTAGTCATAGCAGAATTAAAAACAAAATTAAACACGAGAGAGAATTTATTTTCCAATGGTAATAACACCTAAGACCATGAACAACATACTTTTTTTATCAGATTGGTAATATGTCTTTCCATTTCCTCCTGAGGCTTCAAGAGTTCAGCTTTAAGAGGAAAAACCTACAAAGGAGGTTAAGTTAGCCATGAATTATCATCTTAACGAGAATCAAAATAATAATAGCAACTGGCTTGATATAGGAGGCCCTCCAACCTTATCTCTTATAAAGCTAAGAACCTTCTCACGAATAATCTCATCTGTGCTTGGTTCATCAACACTCCCAACATGCTTAAATAAGGCAGTTAATGAAGCTGCATCACAACAAAATTAAGTCAACCAGAGATGAAACCAAAAGGCAAAATGCAAAAGATGATAACACCAACTAAATGAAAGAACATTATAAATAGGACTCTAATAGTTACAATATTCATGCACACTGAGAATACAATTGTGTTACTTTTGAACCAACTAACACCAATAATAACTCTTATTATGTCTGTAGGTCTATTTCTTCTCTGTGAACTTTAAACAAAAAAAATTAAAACATATCTTCTATCATCAAGCCATCTCTTTGTTGGCCACATTCAAAATAAAAAAATGACTGAATCTAGTTAAAGCAAATCCGAACCTAAAAGAGAGGACAAACATGATTCTGTTATTATAAACGCTACAAGATCATAAAATTATGCAAAGAAAAGAGCATGTAAAATAAAAAGGGAAAATACACACAATTAAGTAAGATATGGCCTGCAACAGCTAAATGGACAAAAAAGAACTCCACTAGCTAATCTGAAGTAGTTGGCATACAAGACTGAAGTTATTTCCATAGCCAACTGTTATGAATTGTAATTATTAGGGACTTGTTTGACTTAAATATCTGTTGCATGCCTGAACACAATAATTCAATCAAACAAAAAGCACTACAAGGAAAAACAGTTGGCTGAGCTACTTTTCACTACAACAGGGAATCACATTTTTCAAAAGAATCACTCTTTTTCTAATTTCATTGTCATTTAACCTATAATATAAACTAAAATTTTATATTTTCAAGATAATAGAAACAATATCATTATGACTTGCTTACAAATATGTAATAAAAGTTGCATGAACTATAAGATAGTAGTAGAAATTACACAATTACATATCTATATGGCGAGCAGACCCTCACATGATGCAAATTTTCCATAACATGAACTTTGTTATAGACTAATAAATAATCTCTAATTTTCATAATCAAAGATAGTTTATTCCTCAAACTATGAGTAATAGCATTGGCATCAGTCAATTGCCCATTTGCCTAAAAGACATATAATTTATTCAAGATATTCAACACTTGTGAAACAATTGAGATAGCTAAAAATTATTTCCTAACTCATGATCACATAACAAGATCTTAGAAACTTCAACTTGATAAAAAAGCAATTTACCTTTTACATCTTGCCTCAAAAGGGACATAAGTGCTTTATGTACAGCATCACGCTCAACAAATTCCTCTACAATACATCAAGAAAATCTAAGATAAAACATGCAATAACAATGGCCCCAACAAATATCAAAAGCAGATTTTTATTAGCAAATTATAATCTACCAGCTGAAAGGAGTTGCACCAGAATGTCAACAATCTTTGAAAGATACTCTGGTGTATCTTTGCAGAATAGAGGAAGTCCCCTAATTGCTTGGACCCGAACCTGTTTACAGTTAAAAATTTAATTTTCATACAAAAGAAAAAAATCAATCAAGTACGCTGGTCAGTATAGCTACATTTTTTCACAATGAAGATAAAGCAACAAATCAATTAAGTAATTCCTGCACCGAAGTAATGCATAATATTTTACTCTCTAATACCTTTATTTTTCTACAGGAAAAAACTAATCTTCATTTCACACAGACTCTCAAGAGCAACTATGCTTTTATTAACATACTAAATATAAAACTGAAGAAATTCATGGGGGAAAATTAAGCAAATTTTACGACACAATTTTTAAGAACTCGTTTAAGCATTTAATAAAAGAAAACGATAGCTAATGAAAAAAATTACAAAAATCAAATACTAGCAAGCAACAAAGAATCGGTTGAACCAGTGGACAAAACGAAAACACTGACCCCGAGCTCTTCTTCCTCGATCAAATCGAGATGTGCATCGACAGCGCGATCTGAGAGGGCAGGAAAGAACTTGAAAAACCTAGGAATTAGCTGTGCCGCCAACTGCTTGGCTTTTATACTCGTTTTCGCAGCTTCGATTATCCCCTCATAGTCCTTCACATTCTACACAAGAATAACAATTATTACTAACGTCGATACTATAATTTAAAAAAAGTGTTCAGAGAAAGTGAAATAAAACCCTAGAGTTAGACCTGAGACTTGTCCTTGGCCTCGTTGAGTCGTTCGCCGAACTCGTAGAGCTTCTCGATTTGGTTGGCTTCCTCGGAGGGCTCAGTCATTGGAAAAATCTGTTTGCTATTTTGTTATTAGTTGGTTTGTGTACAGAACAGAGCTGAGTGTGAAATCGAACAATAAGAAAAAGAGAAATGAGTATGAGATTATTATGAATATAAATTGAACTAAAAACATGATGAAGTAAGAAAAGGTAAGACCGTACAGATTCGATTAGGAAGGAGGAGGGACGAGTAAGAGACAAGACTGAAGAGAGAAAGATAAGAGAACTCAAAAAACTCACTCTTCAAAGAGCTTCCCTTTTGCAAGTAAGGGTTTGTTTGACTTTGTATAATTTCACAAGATTTCCATGACAAAACTACGTCGTTTCATTTGAAGATGGGTGACTTTGTGATATTTCAAAACGCACGGGTAACGACGGTCTCTTGTGGTGGGGGGCTTAGGATGAGATTTCAGTACGCGAGGGGTTTTTGGCAAAACTACAGGGGGAGCGTGCGCTGGGGGGTCTTAGTGATTTTCCACCACCCGTGGTGGTGGCCGTTCTAGGAAAGTTCTCAATTTGGGGGATTTTAATAGTTTTTATTTCAGGAGAGCAAATTGGAATTTTTTATATTATAGGTTTTTGTATGAATAGTTTTTATTTTTTTTTTACTATTTTCTTGAATAAAACAAATATTATAAAATTTTATCTATTTTTATTTATTTTCTTATAAAAAATTACTTCAAAATATAAAAGAAAAAGATAGAAATCGATAAGATACGATTTTCTCTTAAACATGTATACAGTTATATATAAAAAAACACTATATGGTATAATTAAAAGTGGTAGTGGGTTAAGTTAGGTCAATGGCAGACCTTCGTATTGGGTTGGATCAACAAAATCTTAAGGCTAGAGCCCAAGGTTGTGCCTTTATGGGCTCTCAGTCGGGAGGTGTCCTGTCTATTTTTCTAGAGCAGCCTATTGTTTTTTAATTTTTTATTAACAGTTTATTAATTTTAATTCTTTAGTATTTTTAGTAAGCAGCGTTAAATCAGTTTACAAGCGTTATCTCATAGCTCATTACACTCATGAGTTTGACATGATTCACCTTATTTCATGTTAGGCTGACGTAATCCACCCCAAATTATATAACGTCAAGTTAGGTTATGCATTGTCGACTCTTTTGATATCTCTAGATAGAATATTTATTTACCCTTTTATATGATGGAATAATTGAACAATATTCACATTATAAAATATTATCCTACTCTATATATAATCAAATATCTAATAACACATTCATATTAACAAATATCAATTGTAATATTTTTTTTTTTTTATTGATGTATAATTAAGATTTATATTGAAGAGATGAAGAATAATTTTGATATTAAATTAGAGATTTTAATCATACCCATATAACAGAAAAAAGAAAAATATGATTAAATTTCCTTTTAATACATGAATTATGGTTAATGTGATTAATTTCCCTTGGCCTTGTATAATCCAAAGTGTACTAACAATATTCATAAGGCCTCACTAATCACACACAGATGTATCTCTCATCAGCTCAAATTCATAGCTATTGCTGAACCAGAAGCCTGGCATCAGCTTAAGCAGTTGTAAGTCTCAGAGGACTGAAAAGTTAGAACTCGCAAATGAAATTAAAATGGAGACCAGCAATAAGAAGTATGAGAAGTTAGACAGTCACCATTCGAAAATGTCATTGAAGAAGTTATCCAGTCTATATAAACCAGTCTAGGAACATTAAATTTAGACCAAAATAAAGCACTGTTAGAGCAAATAAAAATAATTCAAATCAGATAAATTTGAACAGATGGACTAACTTCAATTCAAAATAGTTCAATCACATAATTGATGCTCATAGTTGCAGCCAAGTTGGGTTCTTGTGGTCTAATACTACTCCTCTATAATATCAAATACAGATAGCTATTCCCAGTAAGTTGCAATTGTCGTCTTCTGTTTCTCCACAAAATTTCTGAAGTATCCGAACTCTTCAGTTTGATTTTAAGTTCAGTTATCAGAATCTCATTATAGTCTTTTGCAATTCAGTCAAGAGTTTCCCCATAATTGATGCATTGTAAACAGTTTCTAAAGATTTGATTCAAATTCGGCTTCATAAATCTGCATGCAAAACTTAGTGTTTTGGCAAAATCCGAGTGGGGACTATACTCTGCAGTCTGTGCCAAAATGCAGGAACTCTAAATGTCTTAAAAGAAGTGGGTTCCTAGTGGTAAGTGCAAACTTTCTGGCTCAGGGTGATGGGTTCTGGTTTCTTTTCAGTTCTGCAGTTGGGGTTCATAAATTTGCAAATACCATTTAAAGCTAGACTACTGACTGTTCAAAACAAAGAGCTTATCTCCACTTAAGGCACAGCTGAAAAGACCAAAAATACGAGCAAAGTAAATTAAAATTGGTATTCAGTTTAGTATCAATGGCTTATATATTAAAAGGGTGTTCATAATCTTGTTGCACATGCACTGCATTTAAGAATCATGTCTAGTCTGCAAGTTGGGGGACTCACTCTACAGTCTACCATATATATTCCTTTCTCACTTCACTCTTTGTATTCGTCTGCTCTTGCCGATTTTGCTTCACTCTGTTGCTGAACCCCCATAATTCTACACTCCTTAAACATATCATCAGTTACATATAGATTTCAAAAAATTATAAGAAATGGCTTAGTTATCAAAGGAAGGTGGGATGGCAATGGCATCAAGGGTACCCTCAAATATGCCCCATTTAAATTTCACCACTGATCAGCTAATCGAACTCTTTAACACAAAGGGATTGATAGACAATTGAGGACCTGTTGGTTCTTTCAGGGGCAGATACAATTGGGTTCGCCCATTGCGAGCAATTTGTGAGGCGGCTCTATGACTATCATGGCACCAAGCCTGCTATTGATCCGAAGCTGCTCAAGGCTCTGAGCATTCTTTTTAGTTTGACCATGCCTATTATGCTAACTTGGAAGGTAAATTGGGGCTGTCAGCCTCCGACCAAACTTTGTTTTTGGAACAGAGAACCAAGAACCAAGTCTCTTGTTCAGGAACCAGGAAAGGATAAGCAGAAATTTTCCAATCTTTGGTAGTAGCTATGGATAAAATGGGCTCAATGGTGTTAATAGAGGAAGAAAACATGGAGAGAAAAGAAAAGATAGTAGCGTCCACACGTAGAGCTTCATGCCTTCCATAATGACCTATCTAATCAGTGAAATATTCCCATTCTTACAATACATATGCTACTAATTTTTTTATGGAATTTTAGGATAAATTGTTTAAAAAATATAATACTATAGGTATAAATAATATATATAAATTTATGCATAAATAATATATATAAATTTATATATAAATAATTATATTTAAAATTATTTAATTATATAATAATATATAATTTTTTTATATAAAAAATTTACTGGTATATAAAAATAATATAAAAGCCGCCAATAGGACTTATTGCATTTTCTTTAAGTATAAAATAAAATAAAGGCCATGTACGCCATTCCTTTGCTTCCTTCTTTTGTACTACGAATCACCAAGCCAAAAAGAACACGACTTCACCGGCAGAAGCTTCAAATCAGAGCCATGCGAGCTGTAGTTCAACGAGTCACCTCCGCCAGCGTCGAGGTCTAAGATTTACATTTTATCTACTCTTCTTTACAAACTACAGGTACGTTTAGCCACTTATACTAATTCCATAACCACTTGTTCTGTTAGTCCAGGCCGATGGGCGAATTGTGTCAGAAATCGGGCCGGGTCTGCTTGTCCTCGTTGGACTCCACGAGTCTGACACTGACTCCGATGCTGATTACATGTAAAATCCCATTTTCAGTTTTCTCTCTTAAAATTGTTAAATTTGTGAATGGTAGTATCTGACTGATGAAATGTCTGAATTAATGAAAATTCGCAGTTGCCGCAAAGTTTTGAACATGAGGTTGTTTCCTAATGAAAATACAGGCAAAGGATGGGACTTTAATGTAATTTTCTTTAACACTATATTTGTAATTAAAGTGTAAAATCGTTTCTTTTGTGATAAATGTAAGTGGTCTAACTAAATCTTTGCAGGTTATGCAGAAGAATTATGAAGTTTTACTGGGTATAGTTTATATATTACGATTAATTATACGCTGGTTTGAAACTTACAGTTTTTATGAGTTTGTTATAATGTTGTTCCGGTTTTGCAGTGAGTCAGTTTACATTGTATGGAATTTTGAAGGGTAACAAGCCTGATTTTCACGTTGCAATGCCACCCCAGAAAGCTAGACCGTTCTATGATTCTTTAGTTGAAAAATTCCGGAAAACTTACAACGTTGATGCAGTGAAAGGTTAATTTTCTTTCCCCACGCTGCATGCATAAGTTTTATTGCAATTAGGATGGTCTATTACATTAGACAAAGTAAAATTAGATTTTATTTTTTTTTTGGGTGAAGAAACATGGGCTAGGAGATATATTAGATGCTATATTCATTTATTGATCTGTTGAAAACCATTATTCATTATTACTGGTGCAAAGACAATATCTTGCATCCAGACCAACCAAATAATTTGTCTTGCCACTACCAATGGTCAACATCAAGATTGCAGCTCCAATGAATTTGTGGAACTGGTTTTGTTTTGCACACACATTGAATAGGTATGCCTGTTCTCCTTGCAACTAGGGATTATAGATAAAACAGTTGTGCCTAATAGTCTGCTTATGAGACAACCTGTTTCCAAGACCCTATCAGGAAATTCAGGCTGGCATCATGTATATATTAGAGTGATTGACCTCATTGAAGCAGACACTCTTTTGTCTACAGGAAAATTATATGCAGCCAATGTCTACCTGAACATTGAGAATATTATTTAAGATTTGTGTTCAGGAGCTAATTTATTGTTAGAATTGGACCCATGTTGGGTATGGTTAGCATGAAAGACTATATGCCTAAACTTATTCTACAATTTTGCATTGAATGTACTGGATTAAGTGCAATGATTTATGTATTTAACCTTTGTTTGTTTGCCATTTGATTTACATAGATGGTGTCTTTGGAGCAATGATGAAGGTAAGTTTATATTTATGTGTGTTTCTGTTGGTTTATAGTTACATCTCCTTGCTCAAGAACCTCTCTCTAAGTAAGTTGTTTTAATTCATGAAGGTAAATCTGGTTAATGATGGGCCAGTCACAATGCAGCTTGATTCATCACTGTCTTCCAAGTTAGTACTTGAGCTTGAATAAAATCAATAAAAGCATGATAATGGGTTGTTTCCATTATTAGTGTTTACATTAGTCATTTGGATTAATAACTAAACAAGGCTGAACCATTTCAGGAATAGAAACGAAGCAGAAGGGGAATAATGATTTTGTCAACTGCCTTGGATAGATTGGTTTCAGAAAATGAACCTGTTCTCTTCTTATACAACTACAATAAATAACTTATAATGTAGCCTGGTCGGTTGTAAAACATTGTTGTATTAGTTAAAGTGAAATATTGGATTGAAGTTGTTAGAGGTTTGCATCAGCCATTTTCGGTTGACTATATACCTCATGCAATTGATGCCACCTTGGCTTTATGATAATGCTTATGAAGAACCATATTGCCTTGTTGGTAATTAATCATTTTAAAGGTCAGTTATAACCAAGTTTTGGATTCTATCTAGAGCACAAGTACTATGAGCATTTGAATAATTTTGTACCAGTGTGGGAGTGAAGATTGTGATGCAACTCCTGCATTGGGCGACGAAGCCATCAGAAAGTCATTTTTTATCCTATTAACTGGTTGTTTTTCAATCAACCATTGCTCTTGCTCTCCTAACTTACCACACTAGTTTCAGTAATTTCAAAACAAGGACTAGACATCCATATCTTCCTAGTTGCACAAACATGTGCATGGCTGGCAATTTTGAAACATCGCACGAGATCATCGAATATGCTCTTTGAAACTTATTAGTTCGTTCTATGATAAATTATCATCGATATACAGATTGATGGTTATACTATTACTTGTTATTTGATCAGTCTCCGACAAAACAGTATCAGTAAAGGTTTTGTTGAGTTGATGATCGTTTTAAATTTGGAGGCATGGGCCGGACGCTGAAATGAGAAAGGCCCACTTTTTAGTGACATGCTTTCTGTTTTTATACGATTCTGCGCTTGCTTTTAATCCAACTTACTCGAAGATGTGAAAGAGAATTAGGGATGCATTTGAATCAATCTTGGTTTGAATCTAAAATAATCAATTTAAGTATAAACTTGACTTGTTTGTATTGATAATGAGTTCACGTACTCATTATGAAACTGTTAAAAAAGAATCATCATTAAAGAAAAAGATAAATACGAAAAAAAATAATTAAAAAATAAATTTAAGATAAAATAATAAAAAAGATAAAATATTACGTAAAAAAATAAATTTATCAACGATTATCCAACAAATTAATCAACTCATATTAAGACTATCTTTGTTCAAATTGATCAATTTATTTAAGCTAAATACCAAGTTAAACCCGAATTAACATGGCTCTTAATATTGCTATTGAAAAACATGATAAGTTGAGACTATTAATTACAATCGATGAAGTAAAATTTTAAGTACTATAATTAAACCTGTAATGAACTCTCGTATGCAATATTTAGATATCCTTAATAATGTCAAATACTAATCAAACTCCCCCTTGGCTTTAGTATCTACAACTTGAACTTTCTACCTATATTTTTCAAATATTTAATAGATAAGGACGTATTATTGAATTCGAAAACCTAATGAAAAGACTTTCATAATTAATTTTGTATATCATGGATATAACATTAAAGTTATTGGATGCATACGCCCACTGTATATCCAGATTTAAAAATTGAGGCATTGTGGACTGTCGAAGACATCAATGGCAATAAAAAACTGCTCCGCTGTCCCAAATTCAATATTCAGGATCAGAATAGGCCGAAGGACAAAGAATGTTGCATTTGCAAGCACTAATTTCTTATCTTTAAAAATTTTATTGGTCTATCTATAAATTATTAAATCTATTAATTTTAAAATAAAATTATCATTTTATATGTAATATTAATAATAAACTAAAATTTTATCTTTTTTTATCCCTTTAAATTTTACAAACTAACATTTTTTTCCCTTAAGTCAAGTTTTAAAAAATAACATTCTCCCCTAGGGTTTAGTTTCAATATTTAGACGCTCTCTCTAGTGTTATCGCCGACTGTCTCTCTCTCTTGACAGTTTCTCTTTCTATGGTAGTTTGTCTTAATGAAACTCTAATACTGTACGACGTCGTATGGGAAGATAAATTATCTTTCTAGACAATGATGACAAGATCGATTGTTGATCTCATCTTTCCAGACGATGTCATATGGCATTAGAAAGGTTAGGATTTTGTTAAGACAAAACGCTGAATAAAAGGAAACATTCAAGAGGAAGAGACGACGGATGATAACATTAAATAAAGCGGCCGAATATTGAAGAAAACTCTCAAGGAAGAAATGAGATTTTTTAAAATTTGATCTAAAAGAAAAATTGTAAGTTTTTAGAGTTTAATAATAAAAAAAAAAATTTTTTAAATTAGAGTTTTGTTATCTTTTAAGTATAAATAGACGAATAAATAAACCCTTTAAAGTTAAGATATAGAATCTTGGAATGCAGTACCCTTCAGAATAAATGAATGTTGTGCACAGTGCAAGAGTTCTCTGCCTTTTGAAACATGTGTTAAATGCTCAAACAACATAATCAGCTTCCTGCTATTCTCAGGCCCATTAAAGAAGCTAAAAATCAGATTGATTTTATCACATCAAACAACTGAAACTTTCTTTTATCAGATGATGGGTTTGGATTTGAAAAGCATGAGTTTCAGTGATGTTTTTGGTGTTGGCCTTGATGCCACGCATCTCGCAAGCTCTGGCCGTCAATCAACTCGGACAATTGGCCGCTGAACACAGTATAACTTGTATGTTAGTTTTTGGTGATTACAGTGTTGACCCTGGAAACAACAACCGCCTTTCAACAGACATGAAAAGTAATTTTCTTCCTTATGGAATGGATTTCTTCAATGGTCGCCCTACTGGGAGGTTCACCGATGGAAGACTTGCCACGGACTTTATTGTTAATTCATATCATTCAATTATATGATTAATATTTACCCATGCATGTTCATTTTAGAGGTTTATATATATTC
Organism: Mangifera indica; assembly: GCF_011075055.1. Lineage (NCBI taxonomy): Eukaryota > Viridiplantae > Streptophyta > Magnoliopsida > Sapindales > Anacardiaceae > Mangifera > Mangifera indica. The sequence continues at coordinate 13,908,048 of NC_058148.1, read as the reverse complement.
CTTTTCCAGCTGATTAACTTGGGTTTACAAGGGCAATTCCCGCCTTTCCTGATCCAAATATCGGTAAGGTAGATATACTACATGGAGATAGTTTTGCTTCTGCTGGCTCAGGATATGATGAACTTACTGCTAATCTTTCTGTAAGTTATTTTTATAATCTTTTTTTAAGCTTGGGGTTGATTGATTCACAGTTGAGTTAATATTTTGTTCTTGTTTTGGTGAAATAGAGTGTGTTATCTGTACCCAAACAGTTGGAGTATTTTAAGCACTACAAAATCCACCTGAGACAATTGGTGGGCGAGAAAAAGACAGAAGAAATTAGAAGGAATGCTATATTTGTATTGAGTATGGGCACAAATGACTTCCTCCAAAACTACTATTTGGAACCCATTCGGTCCAAGCAATACACTTTGGAAGAGTACCAGAATTTCCTGGTTTCTCTCATAGTTGAAAACATTAAGGTGCTCTTCTCTCACAATAGAATTTGGGATATAAGAACGATTGTTCATAAAATTATTAAGTGGCTTTAAAAGTTTCTGCTATCATCTTCAAAAAGTTAGGTTTAGACTTACAACAGAAATTGCTTCTGCTTTTGGTGTGAGCAGGATTTATTGGTATTTCAGCCCAAATAGATTAATTACTGTTGTTTGTGAGCAGAAAATGAAGAGGCTGGGAGCAACAAGATTGGTTGTTGTCGGGATCCCTCCCTTGGGATGCATGCCACTTGTGAAGACATTAATGGACCAGAGTACTTGTGTAGAAAGCTACAACAAAGCGGCTTCCTCTTTCAACACCAAGATTCAAGAGAAATTAGCCGCCATTAGAGCAACTTTACAGGTCAAATCTGCATATTTAGACTGTTTTAATATCATACAATATGCAGTAAACCACCCCAAAAAATATGGTTAGTAGTTTTAACATGTTAATCCGAATGATCCAATCCTTTTACAAAATATCAATGAGACTGATAAAAGTGCTACTATTTCAGGTTTTGTTGAAACTGCAAAGGGATGCTGCGGGACAGGAGCAATAGAATATGGCAATACATGTCAAGGTTTAACTGTTTGTGAAGATCCATCAAAATATGTATTCTGGGATGCTGTCCACCCAACCTAAAATATGTATCGAATAATTGCCGAAGTGGGTCTGAGATCTGCCAGCAAAAATGTCTTGGTTTGATCATTTATTGAATTTTAGCTTCCAGGCAGGCACCTTGGTAAAGAATTATGGAGAAATCATAATTCTATACAGTATTAATAAAAAAAGTAAAATGTTAATCATATAATGTTTGTTTTTTTACGTATTGTGTCTTACATTCAATTAATTCTGAAAAAATACACCAAGTGTGATTTAATTAATGTATGTGAGTATATGAAGCAAAGCTGCAGAAGACATTCTCTTCGATACCGACAAATTAAGAGGAACAGACCAAAACAAAGTGTTGTGTTTACCTTGACTATTGAAGTAGCCGATTTGATTATTGCTCAGGAAATCCCGTGGTTGTTGATGGGTAGAGCCATCAATGTTTACATAATTACCAACAGGAAGGGGAGACAACTTTGGGGCTAAATCTTTATAATGAATCAAAACATATATGTTGGTGCAATTTGACCTCTTCCTCTTAGGCTTAGTACTCTTTATTGTTCTAATCTCTCGTCCTTGAACAATTAAACATTGAGGAGGTAAAATATTAGTCATTCCTTGGCCCTTATACCCTTCTTTCTACACAGCTATTTTGAAGGTTGAAGTGTGCATTGTTGGTTATAATATTCCCTGACTAGTAATATTCAGGTTGTATTCCCTGAATTTGCTGTATGAGAAATCTGTAATTGTGCTTCACAAGCTGAAACTGTTGGATTAGCCTATTATAATGTCCTAGTGGTCCATCAACTGGGTCTTTTATCCATAGCTTTGCTTCCCATGCGTAGGACTCAAACGCCACTCGAAGGTCTCGTTGGTCAATACAACTTAACATATTTGCCGATTTTTTTTATGCTTGCGTGCATGGCGATTATAACTATTGCTATTGCTGGACTGTTCCGTGCTGCCTGAAAACATGTTTTGCGGAAGAAAAAGTACATTAAAGAAGAAAGTATGAATAAAACCTACGAAATTTGTGGAGAAAAAAAGCGCCATACTTTATTTAGGAGAATCTTGAAAGGAATTAAATGTGCTTGGATATGGAAGCTGAGGAGAGGAAAGCCGTAAGCTAATAAGATGTACATACATCTAAGATTTATTGAGTTTGTATAAATATGCAATTTCAACTAGATTCAAACGCCTATATAATATCCTAAGAGGTGTATAAAAGAGTGTAGATTCAAGTCTTTTTTTACGATATATTAAAAATAAATTTTTAATTTATCTGATTTAGTGGTTATAAAATTATTAAATTCAAGATTTATTCAATCTGATGTAATTGGTTTAATCTCATAAAAATGATGATTTAATTCGAGTGAGATTACTCGTCACCCAAAAAAAAAAAAACCATAAAAGTAACGTCAGTTATATATGTCCATCCAATTTCATCTTTAAGTTTTTTCCTGCACACTCTGATGATGGCATCCATCAATAATCGTTTCTTTCTACACACACAGCTGAAACTCTTGGGCCTTCATTTTTTCGGTTTTCTTTTTCCCTCACTCTGAGCCCACCACGCGTAGGAGCCGGCTGTTGTCACTTCTGAGTGGGCACATTTGCCCATTTTCAATGGGTGATGTGGGTAAAACTTCTCTCTCAAAGAGAGAAACTGAAGACAACCATCTAATAATGATGTAATTAATGGGGCCTCAGAAAGCTAATATGAAAGGAGCCCAGAATAGCACAGAACCAATCAATAATAATAATGTTGACACCCCGTTCAATCATTTTTAGTAGGTTTAGATTACAAGTTTTTAATACTTAGTAGAATTATTAGCGTATTCGCTAATGAAGCAATCCATTTTCTCCCTTCCCCCACACTTAAACCAACTAACACCAGCACCAAACCTACTTTGTTTTCCATTCTTCCTTGGCCTTGCACCTTAAGAAAAGAAAAGACATAGCTTAATCATTCTAAATTTGATAGATTTGTAGCTCAAGTGGTAGTGGGTGATACCTATAACCCTTTTGTTAAAACCTACCTTGTCATTTCTTTTCTTTGAGGCTCTTCTTCCTTCATTATCATCTTCATTTGTTGTTGAAGAAGAAGAAAAATTAACATGAGTACAGCAAGATTTATCAAGTGTGTGACAGTCGGAGATGGAGCTGTAGGGAAGACATGTATGCTTATTTCCTACACTTGCAACACCTTTCCAACGGTGTGATTAATTTCTATTTAATTGTTTGATTATGATTATTAATTACTTTTTTAAGTGATTAAGCATGATAATCAAGAGAGCTCTATTTGTTTTTTCATTTTTCTTTCTGGTTTACAGGATTATGTTCCAACTGTGTTTGATAACTTCAGTGCCAACGTGGTGGTGGATGGCAGCACAGTAAATCTCGGCCTCTGGGACACTGCAGGTAATCAACTTTAATACTATATTCAATTCTTGCTTCATGTTTTCATTAATTAATAAAGACAATCGATTAAAAATGAGTGTTTAATTTAAATTACAGGACAAGAAGATTACAACAGGCTGAGGCCTCTGAGTTATAGAGGAGCTGATGTATTCTTGTTGGCCTTCTCACTTGTCAGCAAGGCCAGTTATGAAAACATCCACAAGAAGGTACTTATTTCCATAATTTTTCTTTCTTTTGTAAGAACAACCATCAAATTTATCTTCCTTTGACATATATAATTGTTCATGGCTCACAGTGGATTCCTGAGCTTAGGCATTACGCTCCCAACGTGCCCATTGTGCTTGTAGGGACCAAACTAGGCAAGTATTTAATTATAATTAGCAAATTAATCATTATTTTTCATCCACAAACCATATAATTTAGTCTGAATGAACAATTAACATATCTTAAAGTGCAGATTTACGCGAAGACAAGCAGTACTTGAGAGATCATCCTGGATCAGCGCCAATAACCACAGCTCAGGTACGCATGCATTATCCCTGCATTAAACATGCAAAAAGAAGTTTATGAACATGAATGCGGCTATGGTTAATAAATGTACTGTTTTGATTTGTTATCGGCGAGACGGTTGAGCAGGGAGAGGAATTGCAGAAATTGATTGGTGCTGCCACCTACATAGAGTGCAGTTCCAAAACTCAGCAGGTAACCAAACCCACTAACTTCATATAGCTCTTCTGTTCGCAGCATTCTGACCGTAAAAGAATTCATGGTTTTACGAGAGGATTGTTGCTTACGCAATTTATATTACTGTTATTGTGGTGTTGCAGAATGTGAAGGCTGTGTTTGATGCCGCAATAAAGGTTGCTTTGCGGCCGCCAAAGCCGAAGAAAAAGCCGTCCAAGCAGCAAACTTGTGCTTTCCTTTGAAGGCATATATTAGTTTTAATTACAATCGAATTGTCTTCCTTCAAATTGTTTTACAATCGGATTGTATATCACATTTTTTTTAATTAATTTTCTGATAAACACTATTTGATTTTATATGTATATGTGTATATATATATATACACACACATGCCGTCATTGTAAAAAACTATTTCTTTATTAATTTTGGAGATGGAACCTAAAATTTGTTGAGCTCTTGATCAATTATAATATATGCATCAAATTATATAAACAAAAAGGGGTAAAAAGATCCAAACGGGCCAACCCGGGCCCGTTTAAACTCATATTTCAACTATTTATGATTATTTGAAATAAAAGCAACCTTATATAACTTCAAAGTTCAAATTACTAATTATTTTCAAAATTACTGATCAAAGTGTTATTTGATAATATTTCTTTTCTCAATAACTTAGAACTTAAATGTAAGGGTGGATCTAAATTAGGCCAATTTATTACTTAATTTAAATGAATTTAAGGTCTAGGATTTATGATTGATTCGATTAAATCACTTAAAAATTATAGATAAATTCTTCTTTATAAACTTTTTACCTTCTTTAATTTCTAATATGATAGGTTTTCATTACTTTTCACAACCTTTCTTCTTTGTCTATAACTTTTTAACAACATATTTGGAGAACTCATCATCAATTCAATTCATTGTTAGCCTAAGTCAAACTTAAACCAACCATTATAAAAGTTTGGTTAGACTTGAATCAATTCCTAGTCAAAAGTTTTGTAATTCCAATGGATCATCCCATTGATTAATAGTAGGCCTGAAGATGGGCTTAATGAAATTCAGCTTAATGGGTTATCTTGAGCGGCATCATGGTGGCTAACTGCCTATGACCATCCCATTTCCTCAATTTCAAAAATGTTGACCCCAATAGCTCTTTCGATTCAGAGGATTCCTTGTTCAAAGATCGGAAAACCAATCACTTTAATCTGCTCCCAATCTGTCAAACAGCCAGAGCATGCAATAGATAGGATTTTCCCGTTTGTTTCTTCAACCAATGCACAGTAATAATTAGCCACGAACAAAAGTCATAGTTACCACTGACTTTCTTTTATCTTCATTTATACATATAAACATATTTTGTATCTTCAATGACTTGCATGCTTTGAATTCATGTACAAATACATGGAACGTATCCTTGAACAGTAGAGCCATTTCCTCGAGCAGCTTTTGAAAGCAAGTAACCTATTTATATTAATCCTTTCTTTAATTAAGTATGAACCCTATTCTTGTTCCCCCCTCAAGAATCACTTGGAATATACGTTAAACTTATAATAATAATAATAATATTTAAGGACAAACCATACATTTCTACTAATTAACAGGCTGAGCACCATAGCTCTCCGATAATTAGAACAGGCATTTGACAATCCCAGTATTCAACTTTGCTTTAGTATCCCAATACAATATCTAGTCTTTCGAGCTAAGCTTTCTCTTACCTTTTCAACTTATCTCATGTAGTGCATGTATACAATTTCCCATGAGGATGTATCCGAGAATCGAGGATTAAATTTAAACATAGATTAATTAATATTTTCTTTTATGATCTACTGCAGACTTGGGCGTGGAAATCAATCAAATTAAAACTGCACTATCTTCAGTAAGTGATGTAGCCAAATTCTCTAGTCGTTTTCCCACTTTCAAGTCTCAAGAGGGAATGTACAACATCATTGACCTTTAAATAATTTGAAAGAAAATTTCAAAGCCGGTTGTGCATTTTAAGGAGTAATCGAGTTTGTAAGTATTGTATTATTATTCATTGTCTTTAACTCGATTTGACTGTGAACTTTTACAGTCAAACTGAAATGCCCATGCATGGCTGTCAACAGGATAAGCTCAATATTCGAAAAGGGACATTAATGGTGAAAATAATGTGGCATTATACTAAATATGCATTATTAAATACATAGCGAAACTTATAGCAGGATGAATCGAAAATTTTCTCATGTTAAAGGCTCACATAATTGGAAGAGAAGTTAATGATTGGAGACATGGTGTTATTCAAGAGTGGATTAACACCAATGAGATGTGTATAAATAGGATTATATTACGTTTATCTACCGTTTAGTTTTGAATTCTCAATTCAGTATTCAGATGATGTGTCAGTTATATGTTAAGATTACTTTTATTTAAATTTATTCAATCATATAATAATATATCATAACAGTATCTAATTAAATATTCAAAATTAAATATATATAATTTTACTAATATAAATATTTCAACAACCGGATAGGATTATGATAATAAATCAATGGGTTCAGTTTCACAAGTGAGACCATTATCCATATAAGTCAATTGATGCCATAAAAAATCCAAACAACAATCAAAATCTAAAGCTTCTCTCTATTTTTTTCTGTACAGAAACAGAAAATATAATCTAAATACGTTTTGGTGTTCAAATCTTGAACAATATTGCAATATTATATTAACGTTGCATGTGCCCCCAAATTCATGCATTTAAGCTTCTCATGTTGCGTATTTACTACATGCACGTTTGCATTTAGTGACTGCTGCTTACCGCATTTCAAGCTAAGACACACCCATTTCATGTTTCCTTAGGTCATTACCAACATTTAAAGAGATCATGTGCAAGTTCAATTTTCTTTGAAAGTAAGGTTTGTGATTAGTTTTTGGTTATTCTATATGTACATAGTAAGCTAGGAATTAAGCTGATGATGCTGAAGAATCTTGTAAAAATGTATGAAAAGATCATAACATATTACAAGGAGTTAAAATTGAATTCGAAGCAAGTTTATTCGAGCTTGATACGAGTTTTACTAGAAAGAATTAGAATACAAGTCTGACATATATGAACTCAAGTCTGAACTCAAACTAAAACATATTTGAAAATCAATCACGATCCGAATCTGAGCTTGACATATACGAACTTGAGTTCAAGCTTTACCTAAAATATATTTAAAAAAATTTTAAACTATACTGCATAAGCTACAAGTGAATCAAATTCAAGTGAACAAGTTTGACAAGCTTGAGCTAAATTCAATTTGTCTATACAAATCTTTGTTGAACATAAACTCTCAATTTATAAAATGAGTTGAGCCCCCAAAAACGAGTTTTATCTTATTTAAACTCGATTTAGTTTAAATATAACCTTACAAAGAGTTATGTATACCCATTGAAATTCAAGTGAGTTTTAAAGCATAAAAAAAAAAAAAGTCATCGGCGTATATATGTTAATTAATACAGTGACAAATTACTGAAGAGGAAGAAAAGAAAGAAAATGGATAGAGGGAAATATGATGGAGAGTAGAGTTATGTTGGCGTTGTAGAGAGTTATTATATATATCAAAATTGTTCCAGACAAATTGGTAGGAACAGAAAAGAGAAGATAATAAAGATAGGAAAAATGCCACGAAAATAGTAAAAGGGTCAATAAATATTATTACGTACGTTTTCACAGAGTAACAGAAGATCCATCAGATCAGATGAGCAGAGATCTCTTCACTTTAAAGTGAAGACGAAGGTATGGCCTCACTGAGTTCGCCATAATTAACAAGCGTAGACACGCTTGCAGAAAGCCAAATTAAACTTCACTAACAAGTACATCGTCACCACAAGTCCACTTCAGTTTACAAGACTTTCGATGGGATCGTATTCCGCACCTTTTTCTGCTCATGTCCTGTCTGTCCGTCTCTTCCATTTCACCGAAAAAAAAAATTAAATGAAAGGGAGAAAAAAGAAACAGAACACTCTAGTCTGAGCTCATTCGGTTTGTAAATTACCTCAGGCCATGGTCCCATGTTCTTTTGTCAGAATTTAATGTGTATGTTCAAATTCTTAAAGCAAAAGCGAAAAAATGTGAGGCTTAATTAAGCCGGACTTATATTATATTATTATACTAACAAAAATCTGAAACCTTTTTGATCGAGGGTGCATGGGGAAATGAAACAGGCTTGCTCATATATTTTTTTGGCCAATGATTTTTTAAAATTTTTTCGTTAATTTTAAAAATTTTATCCAACTATTTATAAATAGTTAAATTAACAGAATTTTAATTTTTAAAAATTTATCTCTTTTTTTTTTTTAATTTACAAACTAATATTTTCTCCCTAAGCCAAGTTTTAAAAGCTCATATTTTCACCATAGGGTTTAGTTTTAATATCCTGTCATTCTTTTTGACACCATCATTGACCGTTTCTCTTTCCTGATAGTTTTTCTTACTCTGAAAACCTATCTCAACCCCTTTGATGCCTAAGAGACATTGTTTGGAAAGAAGAATCATCTTTCTAGACAATGAAGATGAGATCGAAGACAATAGTCTTTCTAAACGAAAATGAGACGACTTGTCTTTCTCTGAGAAGACAATTTCTCTTTCCAAATGATGTCTCTCTAGCACCGGAGGGGTTAGGGTGGCGTTGAGGCAGGCAGTTGGAGGAAGGAGAACCATTGGGAGAGAGAGACGGATGACGATGGGACTGGAGTGAGTGACAGGATATTGAAACTAAACTTTTGGTTTTTTTTTTTTAAATGGTGCCTCTTGGCTCCTGATCTCTGTTGTTTTAGTCATCATGCTGAATTCAACTGTACTGTCTCTTTGCCAAACCGAACTCCAAACAAGTTTCCATATTTCTCTGACCTTGTTTACTTTCCATTTAATTTTCTAAAACTATAAGCTATAAGCAACAGAAAATCATTTTAAGAATCTTGCATTGGGATTACGTGGCATAGCTACTGTTCTTGCATTGCAAAAAGGGTTTTCTGATAAATGGATTGCAAAAGGTCTCAGGAAGTCCAGTGAATATATGGAAATGCAAAGGACAGTTCATAGAAGTTTTTCTTGATACCCATCACTACCTACCATAACCTCAACTCAATCCATTCTCCTACTAGCTTGAGTGCTTGACTTTTAATAATGTATACAACCTATATTTGATGTATTCTATATTTGAGTTCTTCTGTCATTCTCCTTCGCAAAACTTTTTTCCGACTCAATGAGTTTGCAGTAAATTTTTTTTATGAAATCTACGAGATGCAATGACAACTAGAACGAGCCCTAGCTCTAGTGATTAATTAAAGTTTTGGTGGCAACAGTTGATAGGAAGACGTACGCAAAGAATTATTGGCTGAATGAGGATGAAAGCATCAAACACAATAAAGTATAAACTATATCAAGTATACTGAAGCGTGGTATATAAGTAGCTATAATGTAACAGTAGTTAAGGAGCCGCTGTTTCACGAAGTGAATTAGTATCAGCAAATTAATTGAAATCGCAGATAGAATTAAGGGCTGCAAAAATCAATGTTTCAAACATGGAATGACAATTCAATCTCACCAAATCACTGCTAAGTGCTAACTCAATTACGTTTTTGTCATATATCATATTTATGCCATTAAGTTCATGGAATTGCCATCATGCAAACTAAATAGTCTTATTAATTTGGTGTTGCTTTTTCACGTTCAAATCTCTCCTTTAGGTTTGCCTCTTTGGTTTCTAAGGCAAACACAGATAGTATTGTTACAAGATAATTACTCGATTCCATTAACATGGCTGTGAAAATTAGAGTTTTAGAAGTGAAAAATCGTGTAACATGCATTCTCTTTGTGTAACTCGGAAGAAACCTAGTTAGATAAGATAAGCATGTAGTAAATGGAACTTTAATGTAATAAATAAAGGCCCTCGAGTCAATTCAAAACCCACCTTACTTTGCCCACAATAATCCTGTAGTTGCAATTACTATCCCACCACCGCTTTCCAATCAAATCCTATAAGCCCTTCTTGACTTTCAAACAGACCTCGCCCCTTATTTATTTCTGCAGCAACCTCTTCTCTTCCATTAGAATAATCCCACACTTATATCTACCCCATTCATCATTGTATAAATACACTGCAAGCAAACCAAGCTGAGGAAGAGAATCCTCTCCATGGAAAACTGGAAAAAGAAAATAGCTATTGCGAAATGGAAAGAGACAAACTGATCAGAACAACCCATTTCTCTAAAGCTACATAAACATTATAAAACCCTCTCTCTTTCTTCACTTCTCTTCTGATTAAGAGCACTGTCAATTCTGATGAAGATTCTACTTCAGCTCCAGCATGTATTCCTTTTTTTGTTTTCTTTGTTTCTCATCCAGTGGCATTAGCTTGTACTGTTGAGTAGAGGTGAAGTATTTCAGTTTTAATGCTAAACTGTAAGGAAGGGATGGGAGAATACTTTTCCATCTTCCTTTTTATTTATTTCGGTTGCCTTGTTTATCTTTCAACAGGCGATTCCTGTTGTAGGTTCTCTGTATTTTATATGCATATATTAATTAAGTTTTCCTTTTTCTAGTTTCTTATAAATGGTTTAATTTTATTTTCATAGGAAGGTGGGAAGTGCTGATGATTCATTAATTTAAATAAAACCTACACAGGGGTAGGTGAGGGGGCTATAAGAACAGATGATATGTCTGCATAAAGGATTATTCAGTATCAAAAACTAGAGCAACAAAAAGGCTTCTTTGTTTTGTCGCTTACTTTGAAATCTACCTTAGATTTTTGGCTTCTGTTATCATCATCACCATTATCATGGCTTCATCAAACAGAAACTGGCCTAGCATGTTCAAGTCGAAACCCTGCAACACTCACCCTCACCAATGGCAGCATGACATCAACACCACTCTCATCTCCAATGGGTGCCACCGACCACCTTTCAGTACAGGTATTCACACATTATATTAAATATTACTGTAAATATTTCTTGTAAATGATTTGTCCTGATAACTGCTTATAATTCATCTTGTTGGAGTAAAAAAAATCCATTTGAAATTTTCTTTTTAACAGTTCCCGGATATGAAGAACGTAGCCCAGAGCCTAAGCCAAGATGGAACCCGAAACCTGAGCAGATCCGCATACTCGAAGCGATCTTCAACTCCGGCATGGTTAACCCCCCAAGGGACGAGATAAGAAGAATCAGAGCGCAATTACAAGAGTATGGACAAGTAGGTGACGCCAATGTCTTTTACTGGTTCCAAAACAGAAAATCAAGAAGCAAACACAAGCTTCGCCACCTCCAAAACTCAAAACAATCCCAACAAAATAATCAAAACCCTCAAAGTACCTCCATTGCCACTAACTTTGTTGCTCCTTCTTCTTCATCGTCTTCCTCTGAGAAATCCTCTCCAAAAGGATCTAGTAAGACTCTCTCTTTGAGCTCTTCAAATGCTGTCGATGTGCCCTGTACTTCTCAAACTGGATCGGTGAACCAGACCTATTTTCAAGCTCATAACGAGTTATTGACTGAACCCTATTTCTTTCCAATTCAACAGTGTGTTGGGGGACAAAGTGTATCACAAGGGTTTGACTTCCCCGAGCTATCAAATGTGGCTCAGGTTCATCATCCCCCACTTGGGCCCTGCACTAGCCTTTTGCTTAGTGAAATAATGAACCATGAAGCGACAAAGAAAGAGCAAGAAGACACAATGAGGATTCAACCACACATCAATTACTCTATGACCACTCTTCCTAGTACTTTTAGTATCGCTCCCCCTCCTCTCCCTAGCGCCACTGCTACTTCTACTGTTCCATCTACCATAAACCAAACTCAAGGTTTGAGCTATTTCGTTCCTTTTTTAAATTTAATTAGCCCAACTGTAACTTTTTAATTTCCGAATTTTATCATAATACGTAATTAAAAAAGCTCCAAAGTGAAGGTGACTACATGAAATCTGTTTGACCTTGCATTTTACATAATCTACCAAGAGCAGTATACCCGTCGAGTAGGGTCTCTAAGAATTCAATGACGTGATTGATGTTGATGTATCAAATTTTTGGTACGACATGACTGATATATAAAATTGTCATATGTGGAAAATCATGAAGGCAAGTTTGTCTTTATAGGCCCACAATATTCTTCCACCAGTATCTAGATGGACGTATGCATGGATTGACTATTGTTTTGCTCTTGCAAATAATTTACGCAAAACAAAGAAATCATACTGTGTTGGCAGGTCTTGAAGAATCAGCTGGTCCAGCGGCCCCAGGCGTTGCTGCGACGCCAAGGTTAACAGTGTTCATCAACGACGTGGCTTTTGAGGTGGCTATGGGACCCTTCAATGTGCGTGAGGCTTTTGGTGAAGACGCCGTGCTGCTTCACTCCTCTGGTCAGCCTGTTCTCACCAACGAGTGGGGTGTCACTCTCCAGTCGCTCCATCATGGCGCATTTTACTATTTGGTGCGCAATTTAAGCCCTTCTCCATTTTATTAATGGCTGTCATATATCGTTTAGAACTAGAAACATTGTTATTGGGGAGTCAAAACCTGTGAAAATTATATAAATCTGTGTATTCGAAGTTCTTAGTCATTAACAGATTTATATTTTACTCAGCAATTTATGCTTATTTCTTAATGTGTGTGAATTGTCAAAGTTTTGTTTACTAATAGAATGCTAATGTTTTTCTTGGTTTCAGATATAGAAGTGTGGAAGCGGAAAGGGCTAGCTATGGGCCTTTGCTTAGAGTCTTAGTTTCATATTTTCTCTCTAATCTTTTAGGGTTTGCTGATCAAGACTTTTAGGCTTCCAGTTTAATGACTATTATGTTATGAGTGTTGGATATTTTGAAAAGAACTTTTCGAAGAATGTAATATCCTTTTCTAGTTAAAGCAAATATGAATGCTTCTTCTATATTCCAGCACTTTTGCATATTCGCCATGGCAACGAAATCTCAATAATGTGATTCACAATAATCCATAGATTTAAATACACCATATGCACAAATTCTGGCTTAAGGTGATATCATCCTCTTAAATTCTGGCTCTTCTTCAATCTTGCATATAATTGAAGCAAGCCAAGCTGATTTTAAGCATTTTTCAATAATAGGCTGAGTCCCAATGGTACTGCATAATGGAAACTGTCAGTTTCTCATTAATTGAAGTCTCCAAAAAGGATTTATTAATTTGATCCAGTTCTACAAAACTACAGTTCAAAATACATGCAATTCACTCAGATTGATCTATTTCCGTGAGCTAGATCTGGGATTTCCCTATCATATCTCTATTTTAAACCTCCTTTATTGCTAGCATAAATCTAAGGTCTGACCAGGAACGGAATGATACTAATGTTTTTCAAGAACATTGAACTACTGTAGTTTCGATCTTCGAACTCTCATATGGTAAAGACTAAAGAGTACCAGTTGTCTTGGTCAAGTTTGATTGGGTATCGAAGATTTTTTACGTGCAGATTGGCAAGAACAGTATTAAGACTATACGTTGGATTTGACTAAGCGATTTAGATACATCAATTCTGCAAAATTCCTCTCCATGACACCTGCTATGAACCACTGTATGTGGCAATCTGCATCAACTGTCATGTTTGTTAATCATGATGGCCACAACTCCATTCAAACCATTGTTTCTTTTTCCTCTCTCTTTCTTTGCATAATATTGCAGATGTTGTGAAATCCGAACTCCCAAGTGAGTAGAAAAGACACAATTTTAAATAAATGGTTAACTAAAATAACAACTATTATATTAATGCAAGCTTCTTTTTTTTTTTTACCATCCAAAGCCTTTCAATGACACTCTAGTGTTAAACCCTAATATAAAATTTTATCAATGTCCTTGACTTTAACCTTAATTATATTTCGACTCACTATATAGAACCCAAGATCTCTAAAATCAATATTTATCCCTTTTATGTGATTCATATATAGATTTTTGATCGTATTAGTGGTAAACAAATTTGTGTTGAATTTACAATTTATCAATTATTCAAACAAACATCAAAATTAACCTTTAACAATACATTATGGTCACTCATCCAAAAAAGTATCAATGATGGACATTTACTTATTAACGCCGTACAATTTGATCATTACATGAAATAATCTCTCTTTAAAATTGACACATAGAAATATTATCTACCTCAGAGAGTTTACTATCTACGTTACAATCAATTGATATGTTATAATCCTCTTGTTTAGTTCTCCTATCTAAAAGATATTAATCTAATTTTACTTAAAATTATATGCATACATTTTTTATACAGAATTTAGATATACAAATAATATGTCATTATATGTTTGGTGTTATTTTATTTTTAATTCAAAATTATCTTATCACATAATAACACATCATCTGTGTATCTAAATTATATACCAAAACTATATATGTATAATTTTATTGTAAATATAAAAGCGAGAATCAATCAACCACCATGAGATTGATTGATTACACAATGTATGTAATTTAAAAATTGTTTAAAAACCATGGGTTTGAGGGTTTCATTAGCTACAAAGTTATAAAAAAAATAAACTAAACCTCATCTCACCTAGCCCTATTCCTCCATGTGATGCACATGATACCCAATTCAAAAAAGATGTTTCCATGTGAAGAGCAATGTTATATATAAACACTTTTGAAGATACAATTAGGTATACAGATTATGTATTATGATGTAATTAAATATAACTTTATCTTTAATTCATAATTATTTAATTATATAATAATATATTATCTATAAATTTAATTATATATTTAAAAATATATACATATAATTTTACTCCACGAAGAAAAAGATCTTAGGATGAGTACTCTGCAATAGCTACCTAGCTCCCTCTCAAATGGAGACCAATATGGGCCAATGAATTGAACCACACAAAGTGGGCTGAACCATAACAGTTGTATTATGGTTTCTAATTATATGTTGGAATCTGAGTGGGTCATTATTTATTCTGAAGAATTTGGATCTTCTCTAATTTTTGAAGATGCTGTGACATGTATGTTATTTTAACTCATGCAATGTAAATTATTTTATATGTCACAACTACTTTTAATAATACCATTTCAACACAATCCTTTTTTTTATATTGTTGGCTCAATTATTGTTACGTCATCATCATTTGAAATTGTCAAATTGTTTCAATTGATAAATACAGTGGTCAAGAGGACATCCCTTATCCCAATTGAGCCCCACAAAATCCAATGTCTTCACAGTACACATCGAACTGAATTTAACACCTTAATTTAGATATCACCTAGGGTTTTAGCATAAACAATTACACAGGAAATTATTAGAAAATTAACTGAAAACAGAAAATAGGTAAATTGGGTTAACCTACAGCCCATCTTCCCTTCCTTCACGAGTAGCCTGAACAACATTATGTTGCCACCTTGGACTCCAAAATATTGCCAAAAACAGAACACAACAAAACAAAACAAAACATATATTTCTTAACCGACTAAAACAGCCAGCCAGGAAGAAAAGAAAATTCCCAACACCCATTTGTGTGTTTTGTGGAACCTTATAATAAAAATCTCTCCTTTTTCTGTTCTTTGTTTTTTTGTTTGGTCTGTTTAATCCGAAAACATCGAATGGGTGCGTACAGAGCTGATGATGACTACGATTATTTGTTCAAAGTGGTTCTGATTGGGGACTCTGGTGTGGGAAAATCCAACCTTTTGTCAAGGTTCACACGTAACGAATTTAGTCTCGAATCAAAATCCACTATTGGGGTCGAATTTGCCACTCGCAGTATTCGTTGTGATGATAAGATCGTCAAGGCCCAGATTTGGGACACTGCTGGCCAAGAAAGGTATTCTTTTTTTCTGTTTTTAGATCTGGGTTTTTGTCATTTTTGATCGATGTTTACATGGTTTTTTTCAATGGATCTATTAGTTTCATTGTTTTATCTGAATCAATGTTGAAAGGGCTTCTTTTAGAGCCCCGATAGAGTTATTTTTGTCCTTGTTAATGCTATTAGCAACAAAGAAAAGATTAAACTTGTAGAACTCTATTAACATCTTTAGATATGCTTTTGTATGTGTTGTTAGTTTTAATTGAAGCTTATTGAAGAACATTAGTTATGGGGAATGTTGGCTTCCCTTAATTTTTTTAATTGTTGAGGTTCCAGAATATGGAAGTTGATGATGGTTTAAAGTTGTAATTTCGGGTTTGAAATTATATATCTTTGTGGGAGGTTTTTGGTAATAAGTTCGTTCCCCTGCATTTTTGGCGTATCAGGATACCCTTTTATAGCACGATTCAGACCCTGAAGTTCTCTGCCTTTCTCCCTTCTCATTGTGTTATGTCTTGTTCTTTTCATGGCCTTTACTTGGTATGAATGATGCTGTTATTCAAATTCTCTCTGGATTAAAATACTGTAATTCTTATCCTAAACACAGTCTTTTTTTACAATCTTATAACAATATTATGAAATGTTTTCAACTTTTGGCTCTTTGGAGTTAATGCTGAAAATGTTCATTTTATGTTTGGTTCTAAAGATATCGTGCAATCACAAGCGCATACTATCGAGGGGCTGTTGGTGCTTTGGTAGTCTATGATGTCACGCGCCATGTTACGTTTGAAAATGTGGAACGATGGCTTAAGGAGCTCAGAGATCACACAGATTCCAACATTGTGGTCATGCTTGTAGGTAACAAGGCAGACCTGCGACACCTTCGAGCAGTATCTGTTGAAGATGCTACTGCTTTTGCAGAACGAGAGAACACCTTCTTCATGGAGACATCTGCCCTCGAGTCCTTGAATGTTGAGAGTGCCTTCACAGAAGTTTTGACCCAGGTCTGTCGTGTTGTAAGCAGGAAGGCTCTTGAGATTGGAGATGATCCAGCCGCTTTGCCCAAAGGACAGACAATAAATGTTGGAGGGAAAGATGATGTATCAGCGGTGAAGAAAGCAGGATGTTGTTCTGCTTAAGTGTGGAGAAAACTTCTGAAGAAAAATTATCTTTGACATGTTCATATCTTCATAGAGGTCTGCCTGACTTACCAACAAAATGTTAACAGGTTGAACTTTTGATGTAGTATGTTCTTTGGTTCTATTTTGTACCTTACCCTCCTTCGTGTATTATCCTAATTATCCAACTGTTCTAAATTTGCTCAAAAGTCAGTCTGTTTCTGGTTGAAAATTTATGAAGAATGCTTGTATAGAATGCAGATGGAAATTTCCATCTGCCTTGTAAATAATAATAATGAAGTGTTGCTGTGACACCTTTTTAAGGTTGGACGATGCAGTTTAATCTTCAGGTAGGGCTGGATTCGAGCCGAGCCGAGCTCGGCTCGCAGCCAGCTCGGGCTCGGCTCGGCTTTTTGAGGGCCGGCTCGAGTTCGGCTCGAGCTTGACTCGAGCCGAATTCGACTCGGCTCGAGTTCGGCTCGTTTTCAGTTCGGCTCGGTAACGGCTCGACTCGGCTCGTTTTTTATATCAAAACGACACCGTTTTGTGTATATATATGAATCAAAACGACGCCGTTTTGTATAAAAAAATTTTTAAAAAAATATCCCGAGCCAGCTCGGGCTCGGCTCGAATCCAGCCCTATCTTCAGGAATTAAAAGTGTTCTCCTTGTCAATAGGGTTGGACTCGAACCGAATTCATTCAAGTTTGAGTTTGAGCTTGATCGAACTCCGTCGGTCATTTTAACCAATACATATTAAAACAACATCGTTTTAATAACAAAATAGTTAAAAATTCGAGTTCGAAACGAGCCAAGCCAAATTCAAATTGACTTTGAGCTTGACTTCCACGAACTCAAACTCAAACTCAAACTCGAGCTCTATTATATATAAACCGAACCGAGTTTGAGCTCGATTCGACTCAAATCCAGCTCTACCTGTCAGTATTTGGGACTCCTGTTTGGCACATTCGTTTAAATTGAGATTGTTTGAAAAGTGCAATTACATTTGGAATTGATACACATATCATTATGGTATCAATCAACATTACCATAATTATTCATAAGACATTTTGGCATTGAAGTAAACATCCGGAAGCTCTGTTCTTGTTGCTATGTAGTCTATTTTTGCAATGTTAAGAACAATTGACACTTCAGACTCATAACCAGCATTTCAATCAAGGAAGCTTGGGACTAGATTGTCAACCCCCAACCTAGACCTCTTTTTTTTTTTTTTTGTTTCCAGGTTTTTATGGGCGTTTCCTGTTTCTCTGCCCAGAATGTTAACAACTAATGCATTTATTTCATGTTGTAAATGATAACCTTCACATTAAAATCACAATCACTGCATTAACTATATTTGATATTTAATGAGTTGCCTTACACCTTTAGCACCATTGAAGTAAACATCACTATAGTTTCTGAAATCCTTTACCTTTTTTACTTAGAAAAGACATTTTGAAATACAACGGTAACACATGGCTCAGCCACAACACCATTCTTGGGAAGAACAAACTAAAACGAGGATAACTTAACAAATTTTTCTACCCAAATAAACCTTATTACTTCACAACTTCAGTTATGATATAACATTCCCAGAGACTGTACACCAGAAAGAAGTTGAAATGTC
Source organism: Mangifera indica (assembly GCF_011075055.1). Taxonomy (NCBI): domain Eukaryota; kingdom Viridiplantae; phylum Streptophyta; class Magnoliopsida; order Sapindales; family Anacardiaceae; genus Mangifera; species Mangifera indica. The sequence continues at coordinate 13,889,331 of NC_058148.1, read as the reverse complement.
AGTAGTCAGACTCTGGGATACAAAGCTGTATCTTCTCCATTATGTTGGCATATAAGTCATGCATCCATGAGTCAATCCTGAATCATAATCTGAAAAACATAGGCTATATTTGGTGTTTGGACTAGGAATCACTGGAATGAAAAATACTGAAAATGGAAATCAGTGGAATGAAAGTGTTATGAATGAATAAAATGCTGTTACATTGTTTGATTGTAGTTAGGTGTGTTGATGGAATGGAAAATAATTGGTTGCTTTTGGGTGAAAATACCGTTAATTTAATAATTATAAATTATGTTGAATAAATATAAATTTTTTTTATTTAATTATAAAATTTACAATATCTCTAAAATTTCCAAATAATTTAAAAAAATACAGACCAGTGAAACATGCCAGCGGTGAAGCTAGCAATGTGGTGGATGGTAACTGTAGCCCATGATTTTTGTCAAAATGGTATCTCTACGACTCCACTATTATATGTCAATCAACCATTGAAAACATTAAAAAGAAAAAAAGAAAAAAACTATCAAACCTTAAGCAAAGAAAATAATATAAAGGAAATAATGCATGTAATTTTTTCTGCAGAAAAACTTCCTCAATGTGAAGAAAACAAAACACCATGTATATCTAATGATCTACTTAAATCTTATGTAATCAAAAGTGGACCTTGGTCTTTGTGAGGGCAAGTCTAGTCCCACCCTCAAATTAAAAAAAAATGAATATATGCCATTGGGCCCACTTTTAATTGTAAACAGGCATTGGCAAAATTTTTTCACATAATTATTTTTAGGTTCATGCGAGATTATTCAAGCCCGAAATTCAAATAGGCCTAACATTAAAGGGGTATACTTGTCTTGGTGCAAAACAAAACTCCAAACCTAATATAGAAATTAGTTTATCACTCAAACATCACATTTGTATAAAAAAACACAACCAATGTCAATTGAAATAAAAAAAACTAATATATTCAATTTGTCGTTATCATGGGATTGTTATATCCAATTATTTCAAAAGATCAAAGAAAAGTCTAACAAAGATTGTTGATAAAAACTGTATTGATATTGAGATTAATCAAATCATATTAAAGAAGAAATGCCACAACAATTTCCACTAACTTTTCTTTATCTTTTAAAATAATTGGATATAACAACCTAAAAACAATGACTAATTAGATATATTACTCATAATAATTAGTATCCTACGATACAATATGATATAATATAGGTAAAAAACAATACACATTCTAAAATATATCAAATTAATATGATACAATAGACGTATCGTATAATACAATGCATATCTTACAATATGATACGTAGCTTACAATATGATAGATATTATTAATATGAATCGATATACCTTTTTAGAAAAAATGAAGATATAGTAAGTGTTTATATAAGAAATTTTAAATTTTCAGAGATGTTTATGATATTTTTTAAAATAATGATATATCAATTCGAATTTTTTATTATTTTATTATATTAATATTTCAAAAGCATATCCTACTATATGACACAATACACAATACAAAAATTTTGGTTTTTGATACATGATACAATATGCGATTCAAATATTATGATATTAGTTTTTTTTTATTTCAATTAACATTAATTATGAATTGTTATACATATGTGATGGACTAATTTCACCAAGACAAATATACCCTTTAATTTTAATTTTAGACCCAATTGGGTTTTCAATCTGAATAGTTCTATTCAAATTTGCACCAGAGTCTGAAAATAATTATGGACAAAAATTTTGTCTAAACTTGTTTACAATTAAGAGTAAGCTTAAAAGTATAACTTCAATTTTTTTTAATTTAAGGGCATGTCTAAGTCTATCCTCACAAAGGTCCAAATCTGCCCCCTATCACTAGCAACAATAGTACGAGTGCCAACAGTAAGGTTAATCAATGAAATTAATTGTTATTATTTTATTAAAAAGAATATAAATTTGAATATATTGATTTTAGGGTAAATGGAAAATTACAATTTAAACTGGGGTAAATTGGATATCTTGTCATCCATTAGTAACATAATACAGCACACTTCATAAAGAAATAAGATTCCTATTCTTTATTACACCTGGAAGACTCAAGCAAACAAGACCTAAAGTAATTAATTCAACAATTATCTCCCAATTGCAGGCAATCTACAAAGTTATAATTTTTCGTAGATTTTTACTTGGACGAAGGGGAAACTAGACTGGCATTAGTACCATAAATTGATCGGTCAGTAAGTAATAACAATTAATAAGTCATATAATTAAAATTTTCAAAACCTAAACTATTGCAAATAAAATCCTCAAAGCTTAACCAAAATAATTTAGAAATCAAACTTACCCACATTGATTACAGAGGTAGGTTCACTTTGAATGATCAGGATTATCGGAAAGAGAGCGAGAATCATCATCACCCTTGAAAGAGGGGAGAGGATTGTGGCCCTTTATAATCCAACCAAGAGCATAGAATGATAAACCCGCGAGAATCGCGGTGCCCCAGGCGTTAGAGTACCATCTACTGTACTGCTTAATCGCGAACCTCCATTGCTCTCGAAGTGTAGCCGGGTCCGGGTTTGACGCTTCCGCTGGGTTCGGGTAGCGGATTTTTTGGCCAGAATAGTTAGTGTTAGGGTTGCTGGTTTCGGCGGTGACTTTAGATGAAGATGAAGAAATAGGGCTTTGAGAGGTTCGGGGATTTTGCTGGTCGGTCATGGTGGGCTGGGCTCTGTACAAGAAATGAGGTCACGTGAGGTTCTTTTTAGATTTATAGATTTGTTGTAGTTTGCCATCTGTCAAATAGAGGACATCTGGCACCCTTTTTTTTTAATTTCTTAAATATTTATTTTGCCTTCAAATACCTTTTTTTATTATTATTATTATATTTTTTAAAGTAATTTTTCAATTTTTTTTTCATCTCAAACTTAATTGGGTCTTTTCTGCTCTTTATTTTCTCATATTAAATTTATTATTTTTCTTAATATTTACATTCATCACGTTGAATGATTTTTTCATAACTTCAGTAATGTTAGAAATTTTAGAGTTAATTTATATCAGAATTAAAAGTTATTAAAAAATATTATTGATTAATTTTATGGGTAAAAATACCATTTCCTTATAAAATGTACAATTGCATCTATTGATAGTAAAATTTCAAAATTTTTTTGTGGTGACGAGGATGGCTGATTGAAACTTTTCTCGATTATCTTTTTACTTAAGAAAGTGTCTCATATCAATATAGATCACAGATGTGTTTAAATCGAATCTAAACGATAACAAATTTAAAATCAAATAAAATATTGGACTTAAATCAGCTCATATGATAAGTAATAATATCAAAAAAGATGATAAATTATAAAAATCATTAAAAAATAAATAATTTTGCCAAAAAAAATAAACAACAAACCCTTATTTTCAAACAAAGTTGTTTAATTTCAATTACAGGCTCGTTCGAGCCAAACATAAATTAAAATCTATTTATTCGAATCCACCCCAACCACCACCACTACTCAAGTCAGGCAAAAGGGAAAAACTTTTGCGAACTGTAGATATATTTGCTTCAAATGAAATAATAGGATTAAAAAATACAATCTATAGAGTATATATTTCCTGCACTTAGTTTCACATAAATAATCTCTAGGAATGTCATTTCCGACCTTCAGCCTTCTTCTGCTCTTTAGCTGAAACAAGTGAAGATGTATAATTATAAGTTCCAAAATCATATATTAAAAGCACAAATCAAAATCATTGAATGCTTTCAGAATATTACCTGCCCTTTCTTCTTCCCTTCTTTTAGCTGCTTCAGCCCTTTGCTGCCGTATAAGTGCTAAACGTTCTGCATGCCCAACAACTAGTTAGTATAACAAATTACTTATTCTGGACAACAACAAACACAATCAATCAACCCAAGACATTCTCCATAACATCAAGAGAGAAAGCAGCAAGAATCTGCTCAGCTTTTTTTTTTAAAAAAAAAAAAGGAGAGCAAATTAGCTAGTAGTGATTTCCCCAGGAAAAAAAAAGTTTGCCTGACATCACAAGATCTTCCACCGTTAAGATTGAGAGCAGAGCAAAAGAAGTAAAAAGAATCTCAGTTTCTCCTTAATAACTCTGATCTTATTTTCTAAACTGTCAGCTTTTGAAACAAAGATATGTAAAATCAATTAAAAAGCTAGAAGGGCAGATATCTATTGTAAAAAGTCAATAAGGTAAGAAGTGATGCCATGATATGCTGATCATAAAACTTGAAGATGTTGCAAGATCATGGAAAGTTATATGGCAGGCAAAAATTTTGCAAAGAACTGAAAGTCATCATCTTTAACACAGTAACCAGTTCAACCACTAAAGATTCAACATTGTTCAACTAGATGAGAAATAGCTGATACAATCATTTACCTAAATCTTGTCTTGCTTTTTCTGTTTTCCCCTGTTCTTGTAGCTTCATGTAACGTTCATGGGATCTCTGCTTCTCCAGCTCCTCTCTATAAATACAATGGAAAATTTATGCAAAATAAGAATGATTGTTTCATTTTAAAAAATTCTAACAGACAACAATCTGAACATGGACTTGTAAATTTAATCTTCTCTATCCTAAGAGACTGCCACCGCCATGACATCATATCTTGTTTAAACTCAATTGTTTTTTCAAAAAGATTGCATAAAAGAAAATTAGCATTTCTATAATTTCATAAATCAAAATCAGCCCAAGAACCTATGAACAATTCTATTAATTATAATAGCAGGCTCCCACTTCCGAAAATAAGCAATAACAAACCTTTCACGCCTTGAAAGTTCGGTTGGTCTCCCAAACTGCGGAGAGGAAAAGACGGGAATGGATTAATTGGTGAAGTAGTAAATTTTTGGGCATTCCCAATATGACATAGCATTTTCAGTAATACATAATTTACTACGGCAATGCATGAAACTTACATCAATATCTTTAGCTTTCAAATTCTTCGACTTGACTAAGTTAGGGTTATTGATCTCAATCAAACCTTCAAGTCCTTTCCGTCTCTGCTAAAATTATCATACACAAGTGATTCAAAGTTAATGATTCATTCCCACTGAAAGATAAAAACAATTGAAAAAATTTCACATCTGCTTACTTCAGTTTGCTCTTCAGATTCTTCTCCAGCTTCCTCCTCGGACACTTCCTCATCGTATTCAGCTTCTTCCTAATAATAATAAATCTAGATTAATCAGATATTCATCAGAAAGACAAACAATGAATAATTTGGCAGAAAGAAAAAGAGGAATACCTGCTTAAAAGTAGGAGGCCTGGAAGAGTTTCCAGCAACTGCAATCAAATAAATATTTAGAAGTTTGAAAACTTTCAAACTCAATAAAGTAATTAAACAATTCAAATTTCATCAATATCTAAAAACTTAAGCTCCCCGACCATTAATCAGCATCAGCTAATATTTGGCTCTCATCATTCAAAATCAACATAACATAACTATAAACCAATCACTATTTCATCCATGCTTATAAACTGAACATTAAAAGATGCAACGCTTACGTATGTCTTCGGGGGAGGAGAACATGCGTTGACCGGTGGGCTTGCCTTTGAACTTGCCTCTTCCCATTGCTTCTTTGAATCACGAAAGCCAAACTAGCTTCGCTTCTTTCGTAGATAATGAGAATGAATTGTTTTTGGCCCCCTTTTATAGTCAATCACGTCTCATTATCCATTCCAAGTTGGCAACCAAGAGACTAAAACCCTATTACCGTGCTCCCCACGGTATCCATTTTCCTTTATGGCTGTTTACTAAAACGGAGTTCTGGCAACCTCAATAACGCACGTGGCCAATTTTGACCTTTAGTTTTCAGGGAGTACGGGTGACTATCAAGAAGATTAAAAAATTAAAGGGGTAGAATCCTATTACCGATTTTGGTATTTAAAATAGCCCAATTTTGAATTCATAATTGAATATTTGCACGGTTATTCATAGTTTAATATATTTTATTTATAATTTAAAATTAATCGTTACTCAAAACTAAATGCACATGATTTCCTTTGAATGGATATATAATGCTATATAGCCTCTGGTCATATTTGGTATCATCTGTTTGTTCTATGATTGGGCAAGAATCTTGGTTTAGAAGCATGGCTTATCACAAGGATTATCATTTAGACTATGACAATAAATATTAAAAGCAGAATTTAATTGGTTTATGGAATTGGAAAATCTTGCAGATAAAATACAAATATCAACGAAAGTATGTATTTGAAAAAATATCGATTCACACTAACAAGCAACTGCAATCAATTCACTCTAAATTCCTGGCTAACAAATTGGAAGAACTCACCTGAGTGTTTCAAAACACCAGGTGAATTTTTTTGACTATCCATACATCTACTAACTTGTTAAACAGCTTCTCGTGGGAAATCCATGTATCTTTATCTATCTACATGTAACAGCAGTCATTCCATAGCATTTCGATTGATCTTCAACACTAAATCTTCGCAGAAAATGCAGAACATGGTCGCACAAAGATTCACTTACAATGCATCCAAACATCAGAAAGCTTTACTGATAGTCAAATGTAATCGTTAACCATCAACAGGAACACGAATTGGCCTAGCCAATGCAAACCATGAATCTGGTGTTACAGACATTAACAACTCAATTAGAACTATCTCATTTGGTAGCCGGATCTTCAGGCTAGGTTCTATGAGACCTACAAGTAAAAAGCAAGAACATCAAGCACATTGCCTTAGTGGCAACTCATGACACAGGAAAATCAACAGATATGGACGCCATCAACACTAATCTTACCAGGGGAAAGCTTTTTGCCACCATACAGCTCCTGTGCCAAGGGATTGGCAGCCCAATGATTTACACCCACTCGACTTGTTGGTTGGAACCCAATTATTTTTCCATCGATTGAAAGAACTACCTAATTTCCAACCAAATTACAAGCAAGCAAATGAAAAATACAAGAGGAGTTGTACAAGAATGATAAGCAACCAGAGGATACAAGTACCAAAATGATATAATGAAATATCAGACAAGCAGAATAGACAACTCCTACTAAAACCACTATGGTAAACCCTTTGCCCAGCAGTACTGTTCTTGATAATAACAGAGCTTGAATGAAGAAAATCAACAAAGTCCTAACTTCATTCCATTGCGTTCCAAGAACACCATCCACACCATAAAGGTGAAAAGGAAACTCCTTTTATTGTTGCCAAGAACATTAATTTGATGTTACATAATGGAAATGACCATATTTAACTAAATGGCTAGGTTTACTTTTTTTATAAGATTTTGATAATAAGGGAATGGAGAACCAGGGCTAGTGTGTAACTAATCACATATAAAATGTACAACTTATTGCACAATCAATAAAATGATGCTTACCCATTTTGAGTACACCACTGATTTATCTCATCATGTGATTAGATGATTTTGAATTGAATGTAAAATAGCATTCAATCACATGATGACACATATAAGTATGTACCCATTAGTGTACTCAAAATAGGTATATACAGTATTGCTCTTGCACAATTAGACTTTAGCTTTATAGCTAAAACTTAAAAGGATTGATGCGTGCTTTTTAGATTTTAGATCCAGTGTACAGAGAAGAAATCAGTACTAGGCTAGCTCAGGTTCAGCCTAAACTGGTTGAACTACTCAAATTAGGGGAAGGCATGGGGTTTAATTATCAGTAAGGACACGGCCCACCTTAATACCTGTAGGCCAAATCACACAGCACATGCATGTTTTGTATTTAAAGAGTAATTTCATATTTGAGCTTCTTTTATTTTTATTTCTTCTAGTAACATGGGCACATGTGCTATAAAGAGGACACAGAAAATTTTTATGATAGAGAGGGGGGGAAAGAAAAAAACTTGAACAACTAAAATTACCTGATAACTAGCAATATCCTGCACAGAATATTTCATGTCTGCATCAATTTTCTCTAAAAGAGCAGAACCAGTTGTATTCTTCCCCTTACTAGAATCATCTTCATGAGTTAATTTCAAGTAATTTGGTATTTCCCCAATCCAAGCACCAATATTCTTGTCAGTCCTTATGCCACCAGGCCAATCAAAAGCATCCTTGATCCTTTTGATAATCAAAACACAAAATTCTTCCAACTATCCACATTAAATTCAAATTCTAAGTTTCTTTTAAAAATGAAACTTATAAATATGCAAAAATTTACATATACAAGTCAAAATTTAAGAACTTCTTAGACTGGTGATTAATTGCTTTCAAGCATAAGCCTCTATGTTGTCAAGGATATTCAACTTTATCAGTGGCCTTAACTTGATGCAAAATCACTAAAAGAAAAGAGCGCCATCAAGTGCTGAAATTAATAGCAATTCTGAAACTAATCAAAATTCCTATTATATTTTGCTCAGCTAAGCATTACCAATATGGATACCAGAGAAAATCAAAAGGGTTTTAGAAATCAAGACTAGCTTAAATACTCATTAAAGATATTATTAGTGACAGTCCAAATAAATATATTGGAACATAATACATAATAGGTTTAATAGCAATGTAATCCTAATTCTAGATAAATCCATTGATTGGAAACAGTAGTAGCATGACTCAAAGAGGTAGACCAAACAGTATGACCCTCTCTTTTTCAACCATGTGATCAAAGATTCGAGTCTTCTTAAGACCACCAGCCTGGGGTATACCATCTGCAACAATCATGCCCACTATCAAGATATTGTGTATTTATGTGTGTCCCTCTTGATTTGTACCCAGGATATCATCCTTTTAAACAAATAATGAGTACCAAATGTCCATATATACACAATATCCTGATAGTGGGATGGGTAGTTACAATATCTCATGGACTATCTTGACAGCTCAAGATTGTAGGTTCTGGTACTTGTCTCTAAGTTTCAAGCCAATGCACGCTCTGAGAGATTTAAGGGTTATTAAAAACAAATTGCATGTGGTAGCAGTCTTAGTTGAAAATTCATATCTTTAAAAAACCAACCAGAAAAGAAAAATAGACACAGGGCGTGGTAGTATAAGGGAGATACATGAAAGAAAGCACTTACTCAAGTACTCCTGACAAAAAAAAAAAGATATAAACCTAAACACAAATGTATACTTATAATAGAATAAAATATTTGCATATTGCACATGATTAAAAGCAAATACATTCATTACGCCATGAAGAATGGAAAATAAATATATTTAAAAGACGAAAAAGGGAGAAGAAATGTTGAATAAAAATCATAAACAAAATGATATTAAACGTAGCACAGTCATGAAGATCTGACTGCAATAAGGTGGAATTCAAATATACAAACAAGCTCCAGCTAGCACACTACCATGAGACTGCCATTTGCTTATTAAAGTATCTAGGTGTTCCCAAAAGAACATTCCGTCTTTTCTTTGAAAAAGAAAACATTAGAAATGCCAATATATGCACTTTCCAGAATTTTATGAGCATTGCTGGTCTCAAATTGTTCCAGGATTTTCCCAGTCAGTCTAAACTGGTGAGCCTAGGGTTCCTTGGAGTTAAAGGCTGATATGAGTTTTTGATTGTAAAGTCCTTTAAAAAATGAGTGCATTTCCTGGGCTAAATTATATACTAAACTACCTCTTGTATAGTGGCATTCTCACAAACTAATAGAAAGTATACCTTTACAGCATCTGCAAGCAGGTATGTAGTTGGCTTGGTTTGAGAAGAAGGTAGCAACCTGTTTTCTCTGGGATACTTCTCTCCCTTGCATAAATGAGGCAAAAAAATTTGACCAAGAGCACTGATGGCAACAAGAAAAATTCCACTTGCAAGAGTGACAGATAGAATTTTCAAAATAGAATAGTTTCCCTGAAAAAATGGAACCAATCAGCCAGGACTCAATGAAATTAGATTAAACAGAGCACTTATCCCAAGCTCAACTATCAGAAACCAATTACAAGTACTTTGCCCCAAGATCCTTCACAAATCATAAGCCATTACCTGTCTCCCCATCAAACTCCAAACACTACAAGAAAGAGGAACATCCAAACAAGCAAATAAAGGAAAAGCATATATGAGATTAAATCCAACTTCCTTGAGCAATAACATTAAGATGACATCAAAATTCTATCACTACTGATGGAGAAACTAGGATCTAATTATTTTGTAAATTAATGCAGTTAAGAACATGTTTCCATCAAACTATTTCTAAATTTAAGTTGATTAAATTTTGTTTCTTCTTGTATGCTGATTTAGATTAAATTCTTCTTTTAAGTTGACAAAGTTTCATTTGTTTTTCTCTTTTCTTAGTTAGTTAAGATTTAGGTTGCTTATTACCAGAATATTTTTATATTTTTTCCCATTTTATTTAGCATTAACCAATATAAAAGGGATGCTTAACATATGCTAACATGAAGATGATATATAAGTTGAATCTTGTTCTCTCTACGCTATTATTCTTTGATTTCTGCCCAATTTTATCCCCTTTCTTCCTCGCCCTAATTTACTCTTGTTTGTCATTTTGGTAGAGCCAAAATTCTATCAAAACGCTCAAAATAATGCCACAACAGGGAGTAAGAGATAGACCTATAAAACCTAATAATGTGATGCAAGGCTTGTGAATTCTTGAAAATTGCTAATTTGGGAAAAAGCCGGTGTCAACAGCAATGAAGAAAATTGAGCAGGGTGGAGCAGATGTAACCATTGAGTATAGCTTTCTGGTTTTTTATATTTTTTATTTTATTTCTTGTGGCTTTTCTATTGGCTGTGAGGCTTTGTGGAATGCTAGCAGAAGATGGTTTCTGGGCTTTGGGAAGTTTTTAAGAAAGATTTGAGTGTTTGCAAGAGCTAGTTTGGTTACAATTTCCCACAAGATAGGATAATACAGAGGAAGAAAGGGGAGGAACTCAGAGAAAAGGTGAAAACAATGTTCAACCTGTTGTATCATGTCTGCATAAAATAAAAGCATAAAGTCCTTTTAATAGAGGCTATGCTAAATTACAGAGGAAGAAAGGGGAGGAACTCAGAGAAAAGGAGAAAACAATGTTCAACCTGTTGTATCATGTCTGCATCAAATAAAAGCATAAAGTCCTTTTAATAGAGGCTAATGCTAAATTACATAGGAAAATATAATACGTAATTCTTCTTATAATAAGAAACCTAAATTTTAACAAACAAAGAAAAGTTAATCGACATAAAAGAAGACATAATTTGACTGAATTTCCCAAATAAATTATTTGATAAAATGATTAGAGCTAGATTTTCCATCACTTAAATTTAATAAAAATGAAAAATATCATCATAAAAATATTTAAAATCTAACTTCCTGAACGATAATATTAAACTGGCAAACTTTTAGTTAAAAATATCACAAGTCATTTTGAGAACAAATATCTAATCAAAGTTTCACTGGCATTAACCAGAAGGCCAAGTATAAGCCGGCAAGCACATATCATTACACATTCAATATAAGGTATTAAAGGAAGAAATGAAATAGACAAAACTGACATAATTTAAGTACCTTTTTACTGGACAAGTTACTATAATTCACAACTGCATCACACGATAGTTGTTTACTTGGCAGTGAGAAAATATCTTCATAGTACATGTCTAATACATCAGCCAATCCAACCTACAAATATAGTAAACTACACTTATAATAGAGGACAAATAAATTTAAAAAGAGAAAAAAAATACGGTATTTCAAATCAATAGGGAATGGTAAACAATCTTCATTATTGCACACCAGTTATCTGGCATTATTACACTCAGAATTACAATTTTGTTTTCCATTGGTTCTGTTTGGGGTGGAGGAATTGTCACCAACATAGATATCACCATCCTATTTCAAAATGATTCACACCAACACCTTATAACTTAGAGGACATTTTGTTCTGAGTAAATTACCACATCAAACACAACAAAAACAATGTATCACTAAAAGCAAAAGGAAAAAAATACTAAGGAAAGATAGGATACCATTTGGGTGTGGGTCAGAAGAATTTCCCACTTACTCTCAGCAGAATTTCTCCAACCATCAAACTTTACATCCTTAAATCTACTGGCATCAATTTGAAGCCTGTAAGCAGGTACATACTCACTTGTCCAAGCAATAAAATCTTGCCCACCAATCTTTTCCAACTTAGAGTAAGCTGATGGCGACCACCAATTGTACTTTGACCTCACTTTGACAGGGTTAACATTTTCCTTCATTGATTTAAAAGTTTCTAGCAGACTCTTGGCACTTCCAATTGTCTCATCTTCAAATAATTTATATATGACAACAGATGAATCTTTTGATACAATCTTTTTGGGCTTCCGAAACCAATGAAAGAAATTTCCAGAAGTTGTACCCCAAAATTTATTGAGAAATTGTCTTTCAGTACTCTGAAGGGCAGAAATGCAAACAACTTCAGCAAACATTGAGATAAGCCATTCATCTGAAGAGTCCAGGGTAACTGAAGCAGGAACCTGCTGATACCAAATGAATAAGAGAACTGAACCTATCAGTATCAAGTTGCACCTGCATAACAGAGATTCTAATATGGCATCATGACATAGTGATGCAGACGTTACAATAAAAAACTCAAAAGACAAGAAACAGTGTATAACCTTTCTGGGGTTTTCAAGATTTTCCATATCTCTTTCTGTGCCAGGCCTGAACAAGACCAGTTCAAATTTCAGAAGTTGTTGCATCACTACTTGTCTAAATGTCATGGCAAGTATGTTCTTAGAAGGAGAGCCAGACAGAACATCTTTAGAAAGAATTTTTCTGAGTTTCTTAGCTTTCTCATCAACTTTCCTAGCTGGCAGAAACTGCATATTACAATTGCATTCAGAACTCCCATCCATAAATACAAACAAACATTTTACAAAAAGTAAAATCAACATCAAAGAGAATCAAATAAAGATGCAACAATAACCACAACAAACTAAATTAAACATGATTCCACATCTTTTCACTTCTCAAGTCTACCAAAACTCACCAGACTGGTTCACTTACAATACTCAAATGTCAAGATAGTATTATTCTTTGAAAGAAATAATAAACAATAGCAAGTTCATTATAATTTAACCGTTTACAACTTGCATAACAAAATTCTTGCAAATCAATCAAACGCTAAACTTCAAAACTAATTACCAAAAAAAACTTCAAAACATATTTATACACACTCATCAATCATTATAAACGTAAAGTCATCCAATTAAGATTCAATGCTAACCAGTCGGGTGGAGACCGTGGAGCGCTCGTTCGTGGGGCCAGGATAAACGGTTTCAACGACCATAGCGTCTAAGCCGGACATGACATGTTCGGAAGCGGCTTGACCTCCATCGGCCGCAGCGGCAGTCACAGCCTGGTTTAAGCCAACGGCGCCGACAAGGCTGAGCCGAGCCAAGTCGTTCTCGTACGTTCTGACACACGGAAGCGTTTTGCCATCGGACTCCACCACTGCCTTCAAAACTTCCTGTTCAGTAGATAGCGAAGCAGTGGTTTTCAGAGAAGTACAGGAGACGACAGGGAAGGGATTCGTAGGTTTTATGAAGTGTAATTTGGGTATAATGCAGGAAGAGAGCGAGTGATTGACAGCCATTGCAGAACGGTAACAGTAAGGGTTTTTTCGAGGTTTTTGTTTGCAAAAATAATCCAAGCTCGAATTATTTTATGGCCAAACAATATTTCCCACCCAAGGTTTAGCGTTTTCTCAAATGTCCCCCCTTTAACTATGGAAACACCAAACACCCACCCATGGTCGGTTAGATTTAACCAAACCCTAACGCCTAAAAATTTTATCTCTTTCTGCCCCCCTAAATTTTAAAAACTAACATTTTTCCTAGCCTAAGTTTTAAAAAACCGCAGTTTCACCCTAGGGTTTGGTTTTGAAATCTCCTGCGACCTCTCCCTCCCGAAGCAACCTCTCCTTCCGGTGATATCTTTCCTCCCATTTGGAAGTCTGATCGACGCCTGGAGACGCCGTGGGAGACGAAGAACTTCGTCGGGAAGACGAATCTTCGTCTTCCCAGACGAAGACGATGGCATCTCCGGGAAGATGAAGTTCTTCGTCTCCCACGGCATCTCCGGGAGCCGATCGGACCTCCAAATGGGAGGAAAGATATCGCCGGAATGAGAGATTGCTTCGGGAGGGAGAGGCCGTCGACAACGGAGCCGGAGAGGTCGCCGGAGATTTCAAAACCAAACCCTAGGGTGAAACTGCTGTTTTTTAAAACTTAGGCTGAGGAAAAATGTTAGTTTTTAAAGTTTAGGGGGGCAAAATTATTTCTATTTTAGTTTATTTTTAATATTATAGCGAAAATAACGATTTTACCCTTATCACCGTTAGAGTTTGATTAAATCTAACCGGCTATGGGTGGGTGTTTGGTATTTCCATAATTAAGGGGGGGACATTTGAGAAAACGCTAAACCTTGGGTGGGAAATAGTCGTTTGGCCTTATTTTAATGTAAAAAAAAATTAATTTTTTTCAATACAATTTATTTCTTATATATTTTTTAATAGAGAAATATGATATTTTAAACTTAATAATTAATCAATTATAAGTAATAATTAAATTTAAAATATTTGACAATATAAAATTGGAGCTTGACTCATTATACCGGATTAGAGTTTTACTTGAGTCTTTCAAATCTTATTAAAATTAGAGTAAACCCAAACTTAACTCTTTTAAATTAAATTAGAAATAAATATAAACTTAAATTAAGCTTGAATCTATCTTGAAATTGGCTAAATCTTGTTAAATGATCTTAAAAATAATAAACGGTAACCACATTAAGGTAAGGATTATAACTACGTAAAAAAAGGAAAAGGATTATTTTTTATTCAAGTTTTAGTTCAGTCTCAAAAATATACTCACATCTAATAAAAAAATCAAACACCTATTCATCCCTAAACTATCGTTAAGTTTTTTGTTAAATATAAGGGTAAAACCGTTATTTTATTATTTATATTCAAGTTATATAATTTCATTGTATTTTTCCCCTCTAATTTTAAAAATTAACTTTTACCCTCATACATAAACTTTGAAAAGTGACTTTCACCCCCTAAAATCCTTAATTTTTTTTCACTTTCCCTTCGACCTCCAGCAATAACGTGTCTGGAGGGAGAGTGACGAGCGTCGTCTAGATCTGGATGATGCTCATCAACCTTCACTAGACAACAAAGCATCATTCATTCTCTGGACAATGAAACGTTGTCCAGAATAGACCACTCTCCGTTGTGCAGAATGGACAACGCTTCGTCATCCAAAGATCTGGACGACGATCGTTATTCAGAGATTGACCTTTGGATGAAAACTTTTTCGTTGTCATCAGAGAAAGTGGCTGCATTTCAAGGGGGAAAAGTGAATTTTTTAAAACTTAATTCAAGGGAAAAATGTTAGTTTTTCAATTTAAATGGGGGAAAATGAGATAAAATTTTAATTATTTAATATTATTAATAAAATAACAAATTTACCCCTTAACCCTAACAAAAAATATATTGGTGGATTGTAACAGATTAAACTTTGGGTGAGTGTTTGAGTTTTTCATTATGATGGATATACTTTTGAAATTGAGCTAAAATTTGGGTGGGAAATAGTTCTTTTCCCGGTGAAAAATCCTACGGTTAGACATTCATAGGCAACCCAATTCCCATGTCAACATGGAGAACAATATCAATATACAGCAAATCATATGGAAAGTTATCCAAGAAGAGATAAACGACGTCGTCTCTTGACCGTCCTAGAAGTATCTCTAAACTATAAATACTTTGATACAAGTCATGATTGCATCTTTCTCATTTACAACAAAGCTAGGGTTTCAGATTCGCATTCTAATCGGGATCTCTTACAGGTCAGTTGCTTTATTTTTCTTAATTTTTGTTCTTCTGTTTGATGATTGGATCTCTGTGTTCATTGCTTTCTGATAGCTTTGGTAATTTTTGCAGACAAATTTGGAGATCGAAACCATACGTAATCGAATATTTATCGAGGATCGATTTTTGTCGATCTTTTGGTGCGTCCTTTCTCGATGGTTGTCTTCATAACAAAAATATTTTTTAAAAAATATTTCTTTGTTTTTTAGATACATTCTATGCGGTTGTGAGGGATTTCAAAAAACTAGTAGATTTTTTATTTTGGAAGTCGAAATTTTGAGCTCAAATTACCTGTAATTCAATGAAACTGAAAATTAACGGATAATTTAATTGGATTGACTTGTTTTTTAGAGTTTCGGTTCAACCGTCTTGAAACATAAGCAAAAAATTTAATTTAAAAAAAATGAAAAGGAAGGAAATTATGCATCAATACATCTGGTTTTTAACGTTGTATCTGGTGATTTCAAACAAAGAAAGCTAGGCATTATTGATTTCTTTATTGTTTTAAATATATGGGAATGGATGATTTATAAGAGGCACCGTGGTGTAGCTTCTTGCTGTGAAAACCTTTTCTTATATTTATTTATATATTAAACTGTTTCTGGCTGGTAACTTTGATATAGAAGGACTCAAGCAATGGGAAAGAGGAAGTCAAGGGCAAAGCCACCGCCCAAGAAGCGAATGGACAAGCTTGATACTGTCTTCAGTTGTCCCTTCTGTAACCATGGCACCAGTGTTGAATGCCGCATGTAAGAGTTCATTCAATTTTATAAGCTTGTTCCCCGATTATTATTTTTTTAGGAACTTATAGCCTCCTTGAAAAAAATAAAGCCACCCCCTGGTATCTCCATTTGGGGTGGATTAATTAAGTGTAAATCCAATTAATGTAGATCGGTTAATATGATAGGTTGAAGTTTTCAAAGTTTTGTGCTGAACGTTTAGTGTTTTTGTGATTTCAGAGATATGAAGAATTTAATTGGTGAAGCTGTATGCTTGATATGCCAAGAGAGCTTCAGCACCACTATCACAGGTAATTAGAATATTTCAAGCGAACATGATCAAATCTTGAAGGGAGTTCAAATCTGTGTGTTAGTTTTTATTTAATCTTATAAAGTGGTTGAGGGAAATGAAAGTGTAAAGCTCAAGAAGTTTTAAAGGCTGAAGTTCATGATATTTGATTACAGTTGTTAAATTAACATTGTGCTGATTATTGATTGATTTTTCTTCCCTTCTGGTTGCAGCTTTAACTGAACCAATCGACATGTAAGTTTAACTTGTCTGGAATCACCACTCTGTATATTCTCTCTCTTCTTGTTTGCTTACATGGACTATGTGATTGCAGATACAGCGAATGGATCGATGAATGCGAAAGGGTGAACAACCTTGAGGATGATGGTGCTTAGGAGGAGAAGATAATGTCTAGAAAACTTAATTGGTGATTGAATGGAATAAGTTTTCTTGTATATTTTGCTATGATAGTTGATGGGGCTTGCCATTGTTGCACCATCTTATGGCTTGTTACACCATGAATGTTATGTAGCAAACAGAGAAGTTGTGCAATTAAACGTTAGTAATGGAGTTTGGCAATAACGGGTGTTGTAAATATTGAAGTTTTCTTGTTCATGAATTTTAGAAGATGCAATATATAAATGGCTTATATTATGATGCAAAGTTGTACACTACGAAAAATTAAAGTCCGGTGATCCCAAACGTTAAAATCTAATTTGTCTCGTCTCTAATATTATTAGGACATTTCACAAACTATACAAAATTGTTTTTCAGGGTTTTAAAGTAAAAAAATTTCTTGCACCATTTTTTGCCTCCAAAAACATATTTCTGAATACGATAAATATATAAATATATATTTTTAGTAAATAATTTAAATATATAGATAAAATATTATCTTATGATAATATAATTTTAAATTAAAAATAAAATAATATCAATCATATGATAATTTATTATGTGTGTATTTAAATTATGTATACAAAATATGTATACATAATATTGCACTTGTGAACTTCAGTTCTAACCACTTGTGAATTTCATTTGTTTAACATGCCCTAAAATTTTGGCATAACTCTAACCACCTGCAAAGGATTACCCAGTCCTGTCCTGTCAACCCAATGAAGAGAAAAAAGGGTAAATGGTCTACAGCAACGTAAGAGACAGACATACTTAAAGCAAGATCTGTTAAGCTGAACGTTAACATTCATTTACAAGTTCTGATGCAATAGATCTCGGCCACCTAAATAGATGATAATATACTCCCAGTAACAAAAAGGTACACATATTCAGAAGTATTTTCCATGAGCAGCATAAACTAATAAAACCAGCAAAAATGTCAGTAAAATATTATAGCAACAGTGTGCATCCAACCCTATCCTATTATGGTGACACTAAATTGTTTTCAAAGTGTTCACCATTTTCCTTTATCAGTTATCAAAATGGACTGAGAAAAAACAGCCATTTTTCCCGCCTTCCCGTAAACCAACAGTGAGAATTATATGCTCCAGTATCCAGGACAGTCTAGTGCAGCACTTTCGTGTAATAATGAACTATAGACAAGCTCCATTTGGCCAAAAGGAAAGCTTGACCTTATGTTATTCATGACCAAAAACCTGCAGAAGAAAAGTACTTAAACCATCACTACTATTCATGATATTCTTCAGCTAACATTACTAGACTAATAAGATTTCCTGTGTCTTCCTCCAATCCTCCATTCATGTTTATTCAATTAAGTCAAGTAATATTCGCTCAAATTTTCAACAAGATAATCATACTGCCCATTCACCCCATAATCAAACTTCTCATTTGTTGGTGGGGTGACATTTGGAGCAGGATAAACATTTCCACCAACACCAACCTTTGCATTCACTTTGGCCCGCCCTTTAACTATGCGCTTGTTATCTGTGGGAAATTCAGCAGTGAGCCTTCCCATCTGCTTCTGTAGATCAGCAACTGAATCATTAGATATTTTCCCCTTAGAATTTTTCTTTCCATCAACAAGCTTCAATTCCAATCTATACAAGGCACAAGCATCACACTTATTGATCTCATACTCATAAAGGTGCCACTCAAAATGATTCAGTGGTTGTGGATCCATGTAGTAGGATCTCTTCAACCCCCCAAATTCATTCATCACTTGCTTTCTTGATTCATGCCAACCACGCCCACTGTAATCTGGCAATGACCTCTGCTTTCTGTTTCCACTCTCAAACGCTCTTCGAGGCTTATCAAAGAAGAGCCACTCCCTAATTGTTTCACCATCAAGAACTGAAAGATCAAAAAGCTCTGCAATCACATAAGAAATAATCTGGTCATAATAAAGCCATGGTTTGAGAAATATACTCTTCAAACAAAAACAGAAATTGCTACTATAATACAAATGACAATACAAAGCAAAAACAGAAATTGTTACTATAATACAAATAACAATACACTTACCAGGAGCATTCCATGGAGACTTCGAAGTTGCAGCTCCTTCACATTCTGGAATACCAACATCTTTTCCTTGTGCCTTGGCACCAAGCGCAGCAAAAAGCAAACCATCTTTCAGGCCAATGCCTCCAGGTCGTAGAACTGGGCCCATCCCAGGTGGGCCCTCACTCAATGCTAAAGCAGCATGAAAACTGCTGCAATAATCCTGACACCAGTCTACACCCTGAACAGGCCTTGGACAATCCCAAAGTGCACATTTTGGGCCCAAGAAAGCAGAAGGTGGAGGGCATATACTTGGAAGATAGCCAGAAATCTGATGTATAGCATCCTCCCCACAGAAATTTGTGCCATTAAAACCAGTATAGAAGTTCGGTTCGAAGTCTTGATGCAAATCAAAATGATTATAGTCCAACTGTGTAGCCCCTTCCAAGTTGCTAATCCCCATGCTACGAACTCCTGAAGGGGAGTTTTTGCATTGATCAACCAAAGGGAAATGATGCTGCTGTTGCCCATGATTCAGACCATATCCCTGAAACATATCAAACATAAATTCACCAGTGAGTGCCATACTCAACCCCAATGTTTTATCAATTGGAATAAAATGTAAATTTCCAAAAACATAAAATATAAGCACAACTCCATGGGAAGAAAACAAATATAGAATGAGGCATGTTGAACTAATGCTTGAGCAAGAAAGACTACAGACTTTCTATAAATGAACAAGTAATTTCTTTTCTCTCTTCTCCTCTAAATATAAAACATAAGTAATGTTATGTACACAACCAATAGCATGTCACCATGTGATTAGATTGTTTAAAATTCAAGATAAAGCAATACTCAATCACATGGTGACATGTCATTGGTTGAGTACAAAATTGTGCACATGGTTTGTGAATATAGTTTTATTGATAAAATATATGGAGATGCAGTATTTGATGACCAGTATTGAACACTTGCTTCCAATGGACTATACAAGCACAAGAACAAAGTGACAGTAATCAAAATTCAATTCTGCAGATGAGTTTCACCTCACCACACCCGATGATCACCAGAGGCCAACTTGGCATGAACATGCATCAAAAAGTTACTTAATATTACTGATCTGGTAATTTAGGTGGA
The DNA here is from genome assembly GCF_011075055.1 of Mangifera indica. NCBI lineage: Eukaryota > Viridiplantae > Streptophyta > Magnoliopsida > Sapindales > Anacardiaceae > Mangifera > Mangifera indica. The sequence goes on along the minus strand of NC_058148.1, from coordinate 13,868,971 downwards.
TATAACTAAATTTTTGTTCCGTCAACAGTTTGTATGTTGAGCAAATCTCTTGGTCCTCAGTTAAACTCAGGCACCAAAGAAGCGCAACATATTGTGCCCAGAGTAGTCTTCATATCCCACACGTTCCCAATAACTTCCATTCCTTTTAAGTATAGACACATACATAGACATGACCAAAGAAAACTAACTTATTACATCTAAAAACCTGTCAACCAGTCATGCACGATAACAAAGGATACTAAGGATACAAGTAATATTTCTTGTGTTTCTTTTCATCATGTAATTAGGAAGGACAAAGCTACAAGAGATTGATCCTAAGATGAAAGAGTGATGTTTCAAGACGGTGGTGAGGATATCCTGAATAGTACTGAGCTGATGAAAGGCTATATATTACCCCCACATGTACAGAAATCTCAGTGCTCTCCTGAGCAGAAGAATACACACTCAGTGACTGGGTACATCCATTCAATGTTGTAGAAGACACAAGCTACACCCAACAATACATATGGCATGAGGAAACTTAGCCACGCATTCTCAAGAGCTAGAGGCAGTTGGCTGTCCCTTTGGACGAGGACAAATACCCACCTTGATGTAATCCTCCAGCCACCAAAGCATGGCCCTCCAACTCAAATATATCAAAATATGAAAGAAGGTTTTATCTGGCTCACTACCCCTCATCATCAAGTGATAGAAGGAATTTCTAATCCTTTCCCTCATCAATTGGATCATCAAGCCATCATTTAAGAATATTTCCCAAGGTTGTAATGTAATTGCCTTTGTTTGAGAGGACCTCAAAGATTTGACATGCTATGCCTCTAAAATCTGACACTTGAGGTTTCCAAAAAGATCTCACATGTATTAGCATCTCAAATTTTACAACGCGGTGCTATTACAGACAGAAAAATAAGGTTTCAACTCCAATAGAGTTAAACTTTTGGTAATCAGAAACAGCCATTTATGCCCCCCCAAAAGTATAGCGAAGTCTCCATTGGCATGCCATATCCAATCTCCCAAATCATAATCAAAGTTTCAAGTCAAGTAACCTTGTGGGTACTCTAAAGCTAAACCAAGCCCCTCACATACATCATTTAAAGACGATTTGGGCTCATTAGTCATCTATCTATCATCAACAATAGCTGTATTTGATAACTTTCACTCTAGCGACATGATGCGAAAATGAAAGAAAAAGCTAATATATCTTTCTCTGATTCTAAATGATAAATACCATATTTAATTTGTCAAAAAAGTTGAGCAGTACTTGAATAATACATGCTCAGTCCAACTAGTGAAAACTGCTACCAACAAAACTTCGTAAAGAAAACCTACAAAAATCACAAGCAGTTATAAAATACCACCTCATGAAAGACTGCACCATCTCCAACCTGCAGAATTTGATCATTGGGCTCCAGCTTTGGAGCAGTTAATGTGCTAGTGGCATCATCTTCCTCCTCACAAAGTTGCAACAGCCGATAAATGTCTGATGAAAAAGACCCAAGAGTACCATCCTGTATTCATCCATAAAGATCACAGTCCATGAATCCATGTTTTACCTAAACCATACATGCATATTCACAAGTATACTCCAAAAGTGTTCAAATTCATGACATCAAAACGCAATAGACATATGGGGCTAATAATGATGAACCAACACTGACCCAATAATCTCCTACATACCAGAATTTGCAGTCAAATCTTTGAAATAAAAGACTACCTAGTGCAATTGCATTCACATGTTTCAGTTATACATACTAACATGTATAAAACATATCATGGGATAAGCACAAGTCACCAACTAGAAAAATCAAAGACAGCCACTCCAAAGCAACATACACACATAAGTAGACACAAATTTATTTTCAAATACTAAAATATGATTAGTAAAATTCATAGTCAAACTCGATGTGGTTTAACTACATCATACATATAGGCAATGTATAAAGTACTAAACTACTAATAATGGGATATGTAAATCTGTTGTTTTTATAGGAAGCACTTGCCTATGGAAGTATATAAAAGAGATACAGAGGTGGATAATAAATTATACTTGTTGCAAAGAAGATGCAGGTGAGGGCTCATTAAGCTCAGCTTTCCATTCCCGGAGCATCTGATGGACTTGTTCTTCTAGCACAGCCACGTCAATGTTGCGGCTCTCCTTCCTCGCATATTGCAGATCCATGAACATGCCTTGAAGATCGTCAACTCGGTTTTTGGCTTTGTCCTTAAAAAGCTTGTGAGAAGCTGATTTGCAGTTAGTCTTAGAACCCTTCCCCATCATGGCAAAATCTTTATTGTCAAGTGTCTAGCAATTCCCCAGCTAATTAAGACCCAAACAAGCCAATATGAGATCTTCCCATCAAAATATAGCAACTTTTCCGAGGAATTCAGTTTCAATTACAATTAAAGACATGCAAAAACAAATACTACTGAGATTGAAACATGCATAGTAAGAAAACACCAACTTATACTAATAAAATTATAACCCGAAAAAAGAAAAAGAAAATACTTTAATAATAGCTGAATCATGATAATAAAAATTCGAAAATAGCCCATATATCATAATCCAAACCAAAAAAAATTAACACAAAGTATCACCAACTCTAGCATAAACTGAGAAAATAACACCTCGAAAACGAAATAAAACAATCAGAACATCAGATCAAGCAAACATGATACAATCATGAACTAATTGTAGCTAAATCAAGCAACTGATTTAGCAGCGATCACAACTCACAGCGCTTATTTCAATGATTTTGTACAAATGAGAAGGAAATAACTATAAAACTGCGGGAGAGACGATAGATAAATAAATAATAAAAAAGTTTAATAATCGAGAGAAGAGGAAGAGACGGTCGTTACATACTATTTTCTTTGTATATTTGGGAAGAGTAGATGATCAAAGGACGGAGGCCGACTATAAAGACTGAACACGACAGAAAGAATCAGAGAACGAGAGAAAGAGAGGGTTTGCCTTTTTTTTTTTAAATTCTCAGATTTTCTGTGAGAAGAAAGGTTGGGATTGGAAAGCAAAAATGTGAAATGTGTAAATACACTGTTTGTGCACGCGGCGCAAGATGATTGGCCTGTATTATACTCCCGCTTATTTACGAATTACAATTTATTTTATTTTTTGTCCTTTTTTAAAGGAGCTTTCGGCTCCTGATGTTGATACTAATAAGAAATGTATATATATATTATTAATTAAAAATTATTTAATTATATAATAACAAATATAAAAATAACATAATAACAATAGGATATATGTATACTCAATTGGGAGAGCAAGTAATTTCTGGTATTCATGAAAAATCCTTTTAAAAATTCATCAAATTTGTTAGAAACTTGGTAAGGAAGTTGACTTTCATTTGGGTATTAGTACAAAATATATGCTTGGCATAAAAATACAATAAAAAAATATAGGTTGAGTAGGTGGTAGAATTCCAAGGCACTTGTTTGACAAGAAGCCATTGGAGTCAAGTCTACTTTACAATAATAACAATAGATTATGGCAAACCAAAGTTTAGGAATTGGAAGTTATGATGGTGATTCACCATAATAATACATAATTTGGTAAAAGCCAATACGCAATCGTAAAGAAGACTTTTTTTGCTCTTACCAATAAGAAGAAATAAAAATGACGACCCTTTAGTGAGGTGAGAAAGAGAAGTTGAGGAAGAAAGGTATAAAGGGCACTTCCACTACCATTCCACAAGATTCCTATCTTGATGCCTCTTTGTCATCCAAGCTCAGGAGTCAAGAGCTTTAGAGAAAGATGTGTTTATGCCCAGAATGATAACTGTTCAAGATAAGCAGCATCTTTTTTTTTTTTTAATTATTCTTCTATACCTTAGCATATTAATTTTTATAATTTAATACACAACATCAATAAGATATCAAGAGGGATATTTGCTGATGATCACCTTTCTGGTTTTGGATCAACAACATGAAATCACCTAGATTCGGTTCCATCTCCAATTGTCTGTCACTATCTGCCAATCAGAAGGAACTTTCAGAACAGTTTTCTGAAATTTCAGAGGTGAAGTCAAAATTACAGTGTGGTGAACAGGATGGAGAGTTTATGCATTATCATTGATGGCAATCACCTAACAGAACATGACTCAGAAAGATTAGCTATTGGGCAGTCAAAAAGTAAAGATGACAAAACTCCAAACCGCCTGCCTTACTCTCAAACAAAAATTGGAAAAAGACCAGTGCTTTACCAACCAATGACTTATTTTCTCAGATCTTAAGCAAAATGATTACCATAATCTACAGAACTTTTTTTCTAGCTTAGTGGGCATGAATTGTTTGACATGAAAGAAACCACAACAGCCATTCCAGTCCACCTATAGTGCTCCAAGGGACTCGTGTGTGCGTGTGTTCATGCTGTGTGTGCTTGTCAGCTGCTCAAGGTACAGACCACTCATGTATTTGTTATGATCCATCACTCAGAACAATACTAGAATACGGCATACCATCTCTACCGCAATAATTATGCATTCCTCATTTAATAGTATATAAGTGTATTCTATACATTTTGAGCAATATGACCAAAAACTGAATCACCATATTGTTTTTTGTACATGAATGGCACAGGTGAAGCAAGAAATTGATCACAAAATTGATCAAACGGTGATAGAATGCAAGGAATCACCTACCAAGGAGAAACCTTTGAGAAAATTAAAAAATGATTTGCCAAATTGGAAGTTATTGGTCAATTTATGTGATTTAATCAAGCTTGTTTAGCCAACTTCCCAATCTCTGTGTTAGCTTGTTGATCCAACTTTCCAACCTCAGAGTTAACGTGTCTAAAGCTGAAAATACCACTGAGACCTCTTCCCTTGGCAAGCTGCTCCAATTCTTCCAGTTTTTGCCTAAGAAGTTCTACTTCCCTTGACAAATTTTCGTCTCTTTGCCTCAGTGCCTATGACAGAATAACGGGGCTTAACACAGATAAATAATTATCTTTCTAAGAAACTCTAACTAGAAGGCAGTGACTAAGATGCATGAATACATACAAAAGTTATCATGAATGTTCCACTACCAAAACCAAAATTATGTTAAAATACAAATGGTCCTCTTCCTTAAACAATTAAGTTATAATGTATCTTTTGTTGGAAGTGAGATGTAGATATACATATCAATCATCACCAAATGAGACAATGAATTTACTTTTATTTTATATTATTTTAGGAAAGCACAAACTTTTTTCCAATTGTACACCAATAGATTAAGGCTTTAATATCACAAACAACGCAGTTTCTTAACGCATTAGACATGCAATGAGGGAATAGTGTTTCCCAGCTCCACCCAAAAAGAAAGTAGAGATGAAAGTAGTGGGGAACATAGGTATTTATTCTGTTTAATAAAATATCTCTTGGGTCTTATCTGAAGAATCTTATCTTTCTCATTAAGCATCAAAGGAATCCTTTTTATTATGACTAAACCAACGTTATTTCTCCAATCTTAAATCATTTATATTAAAATATCTCAACCTCAGAACCAGTTTATTCATAAAGAACTTATCAGGTTTCTCAGGTGATATGCAATGCACAGCAAACATCTGTATGCAGCTGCGTACTGTCATTTGGCCCTAAAAGGGAAGCAACAGAACATGAAGTGGAATTCTAAACAGTTGTGATATTCCAGTGAATGCCATTTCATACAAGAAAAATGAGACAACAAAGTTACTTCAAGTTTTCAGTATTTTCTAGTCAGCAAATTATGGCAAGAACTATCCAGTTTGAAATAAAGCTATTCAGGGTTACAAAAGTTCAGTCACTCTCATTAAATTTGAAGGAACTTTCAAAGCAGAGAACAGTATGTATACTATCAATGATCCCTAATTTTTTATTTCATCAAAGAGAAATAAAAAAAATAAATGCAGTATAGCTTCTGATTTATATATCCATTCTCTCATTAATTAAGAAAACTACGTGCAGTTCTTAGAGTTGGCTTTAATAGCAAACAAAAGTAAAAAGATTTCATGACTAGCTATCAAAATAATAGAAACCAGAATGAGATTGCATTCATATCTATTAGATGTTACTATATATTTAGTGCAAGACCCATATGGTGACAAAACACTCAAGAATATTTTTCATGAAAATTTTAGGTCAGTACCATAACACCAAAGGAAACATATAGCAAAGTCAAGATTTCCACAAAAGATGAAAAGAATATCACAATCTATAGAAAAATTATATTCATATGCTACCTCCATCTCTTGTTTACGGATTTCCTCCTTTCTTGCCTCTGATCTAGCACTTCTTTGCACTTCAAAGATCACAGCAGCACCTGCAACCTATATACACAGCATATCGGGTGTCTAATGACTCACAAACAATCAATTCAAATTCAGCGGTCTTTTAGAGAAATTAATACACACACACGAAAAATCAGTATTTCATGTCATTAAACCGTAAAGCTACCCACTACATGCTAGTAACAGGACAAGAAGTTGTGTTGGTTCCCCTTGTAATATGGATAACATTTAAAAGCACTGCAACACTCTAAAGTTACATAAATCAGCTAAATGCCGATCTGCAGGCACTACCAAATAACTGTGCATGACAGACCAAATTAAGCAATTACTGTACTGAAACTACTGCAATTGGAGGACTAGATAAAGGGATCCCCAAAATCTAGTTTAAACTCAATAACCATGAATTGGATAAAACTCCTTAACAGAGTACACCCAGAAACTAAATGGAAAACACAAAGAATGAACACCAAGCAGTAAGACTTTACCCAGTTTCCCGTATTTTTGACTCCCATGTAATTCATAAGCATTTCCACCTTTGTCTCATGCATGACCAAATGGATTCAAATTCTTTATAGAAATGGACCAAACCTCTTATAGCAAGCACACATACTCCAATTACACAAAAAACAACTAAGAACATTTTTTTTCCTCTTCACCACATCTTCAAAGGTTAGGGCAAGAAAGAGCCATTGTCCACCAAAAAAAGTAAGAAACTCTTCTAATGACTCTAGGTTTCCGTATTCTCTCCCACTACCAGATAACATGCAATACCATTTTTGAGGCCCATAAGGCTCCTTTACCTCAGTTGAGTGGTCAGTGAATATCCACACCCTACTGCAAGTACAGATACCTTCCCTGCAACTATCAAATCCCTAGTCTAGGAAGTGATATTGCAGCAAAGATCCACAAACATTTAACAAGATTATTGAATCACACAGAAACAAAAAGACATTCGTGTCAACCACATGCTTCCATTATTACTTTCTTTCTGTTCTTCTGGTCTTTTTAGTGTGTATAATCAAAGCAGATAATGCAAAAGAAACACTGTAGCTCTTAAAACGCCCAAAAACACCAAGGGTAATAAGGAAAAAAACTTACTGAAAAAATAAAGATTTCCCCAATGAGGTCAACAGCAGCCTGAACAGCTTTCTCCTCATTCAGTGGACGTATCTCAACGTCAGTTGCATGACTATGTATACGTCTTTGCATTCTTGTTGTGATTCGATGATTTGCCTGTTTTCAACAAGTACTAAATGAGTTATAAATTTTAATTCTTATCACTTAATACTCTGTATAACTATATGATTTTTGAAACAAGAATCCAGTAAATGATATGAATGGATTAAATTATCACATCCTGCTTTTAAAGGAATCAGCTAAAAGACCAGTCCTAAATTAATTGCTGAAATTTATAAATGACACTGCAGATCCTAACCACCTCTAAAACTCTCATATTTCTTTAGACCTATGGATAACTAACTAGTTACGTAGCTTTTTCAACAACCAAATCTTTACTAAAATACCTAAATTATCAAAATATGATATCAATGCGCAATAAATTACAACATTAACTCAATAATTACTGAACTATTAACAAGCAAATCTCAAGCTAAAAATAGGAAGACTCAAAAATTTTAAATTAATTCTTGGCCAGTATCAAATTACGATGCAATAAAAGTCAAAATAATATAAAATCCAGCAACTTTCATATATTGTGAAATGTGCATGAACTTCAATTAGTATCACACACGCGAGTAAGTAAAATGAGGCGTTACCTGAGCGATGCCGATGATGAATTGACGAAATCTAGGGTGAAAAGCAGCCTGTTGTTTGAGTTTAGCGGCCAAGGGTTTGCTCAGCGTTTTCAATACTAGCGTTCCTAATTTAACTACAGGCAAAACCATAACTACCTGTCTTTCTCTTAAATTCGAACAATGAACTAATTAAGAAAAAACAAAATCAACTTTATAATTGATAAGTGCGGCTGCTTAGACTTGCTTATCGGATCAGTTTCTTGATGAAGAAGAGTCGTCACGCACTGTTTAATTAGCAGAAGAAGGCTGAGGAGACCTGGGAACGTTCATTTTTTAATTTTAGTGAATGGGATCGAAGGTGCAGAGTTGGTCAACTGGCAGCAGGGTGACGTGGATTCAAATAGTGTGGTGATTGGATAGATCTTTAAAAGCCTATGACTAAATTCAACCAGTTTAATTGAAGTTGGTAGAAACGATAACGCTGGATTTAAAGCAAGATTGTTTAGATTCGAAATGAAACTGATGAGTCTGAATCCAAAACAAGACAGGCTCTATTTACGCTGACTGGTTTTGAGCCCAAGCTTCAAGTAACTAAATATTTAGTTTCGCTTCAGTTGCAATGTAGTCGTCAATAAAGAAACATGCCAATATTGATGAACTTGCCTATTAACGCGAATTCAAGCAGATGCCTGTATGAAAGAAAGTTTGCTTAAATCTGTTATATTTGAGTGTTGCAACTGATTCTGTATACAATAATATTTATACTTGAAGATGATTCAAAGAAAATGGATGCTCTGATTGATTTTTTTGTAAGGTTCTGGAAGGGCATAGGAAAGATTGGGTTTCTCGTCCTTGTGATTCTTAGCAGATTGGAAAACAAGAACATTTTCTGTCAAGCTTGGAATAAAAAATCTTATATAAATACTGGGTTGTTCATCATGTTCTTTTACCATCTCTTTTTTCCCTACAGATACGTTAATCTTCCTCACACCGCCGCTCTCAGCTTCGAGAACCATAATTAGAGAGCTTGGATTGAAAGAATTGTGCAGAATGACAATATGAATACGATATACGATCGGTGCAACAGTTTCTGTGATATCAAGCAACAACTTTCTTATCTACAATCTCCATTACTCTCAGCTCTCTCACTGGAATGCGGCTTGGATTCCAATAACGTCTTTCAGGGCAGCCACCAATTGAATCAAATACGTAAGCCTTCTCGTATGTTTTCTTCTAGAGCTCTGGTAATTATTCTTCCTTGTTCATCACCTTGAATCAAACAAACACCGTTGCACCATTATCCGACTCCGTTGAGCCAGCAGAGTAGAAAACTGGTTAATTCCCAGACCCACAATATCTGCCGTGGCACAATAAAGTTCGATCAAGTTCCACAAAAAAATGTATCAAGTAAGAAAATTGGTTCTGAAATAACATGTGAGACGAAAAGACGGAGAATACTACTCTATGTCCTTAATGGGAATAGCATATTGCTGGTAACCTTAGGGTGCGTTAAGTCCAGAGAATTAAGGATTAATATGATAATTTATCATTTATTATTTATATTATTTTATTTTATTTATAAAGAGTAATTAATTAAAATAATCAAAAATCTATCTGTTTATATATTTTTAAGTCAACAAAAAAAAGTTTTATCAAATTAAGCAAACACTAATTTTTTTACCATTTTTACCCTTATGTTGAAAAACCAAGTAAAAATATTTTTTTTGAAAATGTGTGTCAGTTTATGGTGGTTACGAAGGGGGTTAGGGATTTTACAGTGAAACCCTAAATATGTCGAATTATGTATATGGATATTTTTTAATATTTCAAATGGTATAAAATGATGTAGTTTCGATGTTAATGGATGTCTGAAAGTGTAGCCGTTGAGAGACAAAAGCGCGTAAATTTACAGTGTCACGCAAACTATGCAAATATTGTTCACACCACGCAAACACTGTTCACACCGCGTAAACACTGTTCATATCGCGCAAAGCAGATATCATAGTCTGTAAACAGGATTTTTGACCGATTTTGCAAGCGGTTTGCGTGATGTGAACCGTGTTTGCGAGATGTGAACAGTGTTTGAGCAGTTTTCATGCATGAACAGTGTTTGCGCGACACTGTAAATTTGCGCGTATTTGTCTCTCAACAGCTACACTTTCAGACATCTATTAACATTGAAACTATATCATTTTATACCATTCGAAACATTCAAAAACATCCATATATATAATTCGACATATTTAGAATTTCACTGTAAAATCCCTAGCCACCATCGTAACCATCATAAACCGACGCACATTCGCAGAAAAAATATTTTTTCCATCCAATCAATAACATCCCAACATTAAATCATACCCACAATAGATTATTTATACCAGATCGATAAAGATTATTTCGCCGGTGATTCTTGCTCTGTATTTTTAGATTTTTGATTTCGGCCTTCTCTTTTCCATTTTTTGACAAAAGTAACGTTCAAAATGTTTCACTTTCGATTTTACTTGGTTTTTCAATATAAGGGTAAAAAGGGTAAAAAAATTAGTGTTTGCTTAGTTTGATAAAAAAAAATTTCTTAGCCTAAAAACATATAAACGGATAGATTTTTGTTTATTTTAATTAATTTCCCATTTATAAATGACCCAATTAAGATCATCCCAAATTTTAATGCCCGTTACTTAATTGTCTCATGAGGAATGGCCCATTGACCAGAAGGAGCCCATCTTGGGGAGGAACCACGACCATTTGGACCTGATTTACTCAACTTGAAATCCTAGAAGATGTTGAGCTTGGATATAAACTGCACAGCTATAGTTAAGCTTAGTGTGCTCGCTACGACAACTTCTTCTACTTACTCACCCTAAGATGGTATTCAGTTTTATTCTAATCACAATCCAAATTGTCTAAGGTTGATCATTAGTGGAAGAATAACCAGCCATCCTCAAGATGAATATAACCTATTAATCCCTTAGCAAGTATAAATCTTATCGTTAGAATGCGTTTGGAACATCTCTATCGTGTAGTATAAATTACCCCTTGATAACGATTCAAAAGAATCATTGCTCTTGGAATGATAATTACATCCGTACAAGGTAGTTCGAAAGCTGAATTTTTTAATATGAACAAATTGGCTCATGTAGATTGACAAGTTCGGGCTTTTGGCCACCCTTATGAATCCCTATTGATGCGTATTAATCTAATGGACAATCATATTCATAAATTTCCTTATATAAACCATAACCTAAATTATAACTCAAGGTAAGATATTTTTCATTCATCTATAAAGTGTGTTTAAAATTAAATTATTAATATACAAAGTTATAATTAAAAAAAATCAAAATAATAAAAATATTTTTCTTTCCTATAACAATTTTATATTTTCATGTGGTTTTCACAATTTATACATATATAAATTCCTAAAACCATTTCCCAACATAAAATAATAAGGCATATTACAAACCCTAGACAACCGAAAAATAAAAAAGATTTATATATTAACATTAAATCAATAATAAAGAATTATCTTGGATATTATTTTCAAATTGATATTGATCTTAATATTTGGATATATAATATTTTTTTACTTCATTTCATATTTTTTTGTGTGGGATATTAGGAGTAGAGTTGGAGATTGATCTTATTTAAAGATCAATTTAGTAATTTAAAAAAAATTAGGGATGCAACGGAATTGTATTTAATTAATAGATTGATATAAATTTGGGTTGTTACTTATTTTTTATATAATCCCTAAAACGAGGGTATTTTAATTAATATCTTAAAATAAAATATATTTATCTTGAGAGTCTAATATTCCAATGCAATTTTGGCCGGTTTATGGCCGTACGATCGAGCGACCTAACACAACATATAGGCCAAAAACACCTTCTCATCAGACAACGACTTGCCTAGTTCCTTTTGGCAAGTCTCATGTGGGTCCTACCCACCACCCATATCCTGCCACAGCTCCTCATTTACTCACCTATTATTTTTGTAATTACCAAACCACCCCCTCTATAAGATCACGAAATCGCTCGTGAATCTGCAACGTGGATTGCCATAAGAAAGAGCGTTGCGGAACAATAGAAAAAGATTGCAGCAGAGCATGCAAATGTTGCGGCGCGTGTAGGTTAAGAGAGAGAGTGAGGATGATGGACTTGATTAAAGTACGATGAAAAGCTGAACAAAGCAGAGGCAGCACCCGCGTAAAAGTCGAGGGGTCTCTGCAAGAGCTTTAACTTTAGCTTCTGACTTTTTATGATGACCCTTTTCTAAAGTTTTGTGACATTACATATCCCACGCGCACTACTTAAAAGCCTAAGCGGAAGTTCTTGGGCGTTGGCTCACGCATGTGCAGAGACATGGCAGTACGCCTTGTGAAGACTCTCGTGTAATGAAGCTAAGATTTGGACGATTGAGTGTGAATTTGTGACGGTGCTGGTTTTGATTAATCGCATGGTTATGCATCCTTAAAGAGAGGATTACATAAATAAAATTATTTATAATTGTAATTATTATAACTATTATTAACTAAGAATCAGAATTAGAGATACCCATGGGGAGTGGTCGGGAGTGAAGCTCAATCCCTACCCTTATGATAGCGATGATAAGAATATTTTATCCTCTGTCCGTAAAGAAAAAAAGCTTTTCCTCATCCCCTCCATGTTTTTGTTCTTGGCCCCAAGGAAAAAACTCTTCTCCCTATTTCAATCCCTACAAAAAAAAATTTATTTTTCATACTCTTTAAATATAAAATACATATATTAAATAATAAAATTAAAATCCCTCAACTATTTCAAATATCATAAATATCATATATCAATTATATTAATATACATAATAAAAATATAAATAATTTAAATAAAAATATTAATATAAAATGACGAGAATAGAGACAAAGATAAAGGTTGGACAGAGACTGGAAGAGACACATATATTCTCACTTTTGATTATGAAAATATTTTTTATTTATGTTTTCATCTTTATCTTTATTTTTTTAATTTTTATTAAAAAACCTCTTTTTTACCAGGATTAAAAACTCTAAATTCCAATCAAAATTATCATCCAAATTAGAATTGTGGTAGGTGACAAAGTGAAGTGCCACCTTTTGGTAGATTTGAGACAATTTCACTTTTAAGGTCCAAAGACAAAGAAAACAATTGATGTTAATGTGAAAGATTGCGTAGACAATAAAATCCTCTAACCCAAAAGTTGCATTCATTTTGTCCCTAATATGCCATATGCCTTCTCTTTTAAGCGTGGCACCTTCTCATTTGCCCGCTTTCCAAAATTAAAGAATAAAATTACAAATTTTCAAGCAGCCATAACTATTACCCACCTAAAGTTTGGTGAAATAACAATGTTATATGTAAGTTTGAAAAGTATATTTCCTCACCTATTATCTACTTCCAATAATAAATTCAGATTTTATCTTTTATTAATGTAATAACTAAGATGTTGTCACTATTTAATTCAATTTCCAATTATTAATATGTCTTTAATATTATTAAAATTATATAAACGTCTCAGTCAAGAATATAAATTTAATTGATCAAATTATTTTTTAATAATAGTTAATTTACTAATTTATCCTTTAATAATTATGATTAAATATAGCCTTTTGACCTAACAAACACAAAACTCCTTTAAACTTTTGACACGAGGATCATATATTCTTTGTAAATTTGTGTGTCAATTTCGTCATAATCTTTTTCTTCTCCTTAATTTTTGGTAAATTGTCACACTTGTATAAAGTTCTCGAGACTTCAGGAAATAAATTAACTTTGTTTGTAGATCCCTCATCCTTCAAGTACATGGGTCGATGAGAATCTACAAGCAACTTGGGGTTGGCAGCCATTTTTAGATCACTATTTATTATTTAATTAGTAATTACCTAAATTCGTGCATTAACAATAATAATTTATCATCCCAACCAACCAACCAACCACTGCCATATTAATTCAACGGCCCAATCCAGTGCCGTTTCAAAATTCGGCCAAAAGACATTAGGATTAAAAATAGGTTTAACTTTTAAGATGATAATAATTATAGCTAATCATGATCACATAAACAATGTGATAACAGTTAAGGCTGGACTTGAGCTTGAGCTCGGTTCGGTTTATATATAACAAAATTCGAGTTCAAGCTCGTAAAAGTCCAATTTGAACTTGGCTAGAATTTGGTTCGGTTCGTTTCAAGCTTGAGTTTTTAATTACTTCGTTATCAAAACGACGTCGTTCTAATATATATTAGTCAAAACAATATCATTTTATATTAAAATTTCTAATTGAAAATTTTGACGAGTATCTCAAACTCGATAGAGCCTATATAGAGCTAACTCGTTTCGAAGTCGTTCGAGCTCAAGCTTGAATGGGTTTGATTCGAATCCCACCTTAATAACAGTTACATCATCAATAGGTGCACGTGAGATTTGCACAATTTTCCAAATAAGGCCAAGTTGTAGATCTCTTAGTTAATAAATACAATAACAGAAAAATAATGGTACGAACATAATATGTCTATAATATGATAAATAGTAAAAAAAATATTTATAAGAAAGTTATAAAATTTAGATATAAAAAATATATAACGTGTATTTATAAGTTTAATATAGTATATTATTAGTAATATATTTTTAAAAATACAATAATATCAAATATAATTTTTTTATGAATAATTCAAATATAAAATATTTAATTAATTATTAAATATAATATAACATAATATATAATCAATATTCAATTATCATAAAAAATTATCTGAAGATATTAGAGATTTGGATGACAAAAAAATCAATTTTTGTTTTTTTTATAGTTATCACATTATAGTAATTAATTAAAAATATTTTTTACTTTAAAAAATTCATAAAATAGACAAAAATACGCATTTAATATATTCCGAGTTCAAAAAATCAGAACGACGTGTTTAAAACATGAATTAAATGTGAATAATCCGCGTTTTTACTAACTATGATTGGTCTATGAAATATTAGATTATCAGTAATGTTATATATATTTATTTTTAATATATAAATAAATATATATTTTATGTATATTATCATATGATTTGATATAATTTTTATTTTTAGTTTAAAATTGTCAATTATTTGATGATATATATAAAATATGCACCAATTTATATATTTCATAACATAGCCCTTTGTTTATAAAATGACCTTCCAATCCCCTTGGATTTAGAGCAAATGTGTTGATAAATTGGTGACAATTGAAAAGTTTTGTTTGGGTACATGTTTATCAAACTTTGCATTTAAAACATCTATTGTCCTTTCACCTTATTCAAAATTTTATAAATATTTACTATTTGTGATGAAATAAATCAAATAACTATTTCCCACCCAAACTTTGATGAAACCATGATTGTCCATTTTAAAAGTTTGAAGAGTCTTTGTTCATCCATCATAATCACAAAATGATTGTAACAGTTAAAGGGTATTTTTGTCACTTTATGCTATATATATTAGGACTAGTATGATTGCTACTATTAAAGTACAAATAATTTATATTATTGTTCTAATAATTTTATATTTTTTCTTTTTTCCTCACATATATTTTTATTTTCCATGATTATTACCCAAATGGCCATCTTATCTCTTTTTTCTTGCCTTCCAATCTTATCATGTGCCGTTTATTCCTCTCCATGTTCACCATATCAACCACCGTATAATAAAATATATGTGAAAACATTCAGATGCAACCTAATTTGAGCTTCGATGTTTGTATAGACACGTTCCCCTTTTAAACCAAAACCTTTCCTCCAATTTCTCTATTCACTTATCCAAAGTCCACTAATTACATATTTTAGTTAACATGTGAACTAATATGTAAATTAGTTTTTCGTGTTTTTTTTTTTTGTTTAGTAATAAAAATTTTGCCTAAAAATTAAGGTTATGATAAATCATAACGCTTTGACATTGGTTTAAAGTCTAAAAAAAACATGATCACCCATTTGCTCATTGCTATCTTGAGGTAGAATGTTACGAAGAGAGAGATGAGAAGTTGAGGGAACTTGGATTAAGAAAATACTTTGTTTGTTGAAGAAAGGTGAAGGGGAAAATGACAGAATAATTGTCTTCTAAGTGTTCAAAGAAAATAAAAATGTTTGCAATAAAATGATTCTTCGATCAAAGTTCATGGGTTTTTGGTTATTGATAGTATAAAAATGGTTCATCTAAATTAGGGTAAATCGGCCTGAAAAATTGTATGAAAAAATGACTAATTTTATCAATAAATTAAACATATTAGCAGAAGAATTTATTTTTTAAACTTAGAGGGTGAGACAAATAGTTCATTTAAATTAGGCTAAATCGGCCTGAAAAATGATAAGTTAATCTATAAATTTCAAACGATACTTCAACTTTCAGCATTGCATTCAAAGATATTTACAATTAGAATGATATAATTTCCCTAATTATTGAGAGAACTGACCGCCTAATAATGAAACAATCTTAGTGCGGTGCGGTGGGTGGGCCAAGAGGACACAAAACAAACATCTTACACCACACTCCCAAGAGGCGCGTTGCTTTCATCACTCTTTTTTAAACGAAAACAATATTTTGTAATAAATAAATGGCTGTAGATAAAACTCCCGTAAATGTCGACTTAAAAAGCACAAATGAAAAAAGGAAGGCGCGTGGATAGTAGTTTACTTAGAAAAGAAAAAAGGATAGGGAAGTGAACAGTGAGAACCAATTGGCCACTGAGATGTAACCCCTTTTGTCCGGCTATATGGGTAGCCCTGCTACTGTACTGCACCGAGTCTGCCTGAGTGTGAGTCTGAGCAAGTAGCTGTAAAAGCCTAGCTGGGTCTGGGTTGGGGTGATTGCAATTGATGGCTCTGATAAAGACTTTCGCCCTTTTATTATTGTCACACATTTCTTCATCACTTTGACATTATTAACCCTTCTCACTCCATGACAATTGGCACACCTTTCTAAACTTTTTAATAACTGTTTTGAATGCGATATTTATTTTAAACTATGCCTTTCAATAATTGAAATAATAATAATAATAATAATAAACTAAATAGTAATTAATAAATGGAAATTGAAAAACAATTAAATATTATTTTAAATTTAAAATAAAATAATATCTAATTATACAATAACACATATAAATATATATATCCAAAGTAGATAAACATAATACTATTCATTAAAAAATGTTGTTTCTTGGTTAATTATACATAAATAATATTATATCAAACTAACTCGAATCAAATATTGTTTTATTCAAACTCGGTACAATTGTATTAAAACAACACTCGAACTTGAGCTCGATAAATTGAAAAGTTATAGGTTTGAGCCTAAGCTTAAGATATAAATTAATGACTCAAGTTCAATTTAAAAAAATTATAGTTAAATTTTATAAAGGGAAAAAGATTATTTCACACGATTTTTAGTTGAAATTCAAAAACACAATTGTGCCAATTGAAAAACTCAAATTCTCATATATGATCTAACTTTTGTTAACTTTTTCTGTTAGAAATAAGAGTAAAATGAATATTTTATTGTTTATATTAAAAAGATATAAAACTTACTATTTTTTCCCTACAAGTTTTAAAAACTAACAATTTTTCCTTACCTAAAGTTTTTAAATTTGAAAAGTAACTTTTTCATCCCTAAACCTAGGGTTTTCATATTTTTCAAATTGTAATTGCCTCCCAAAACTTTCAAAAATAACAGTTTCACTTCAATTCTTTAACTTCAGCTGCTGACATCGTCTCTAGTCTCTTCTTTCTCCTAAACCGATAGTTGGTGGTGGGATGAAGAGGCAAATCGATGAATCACACAACATTGTCTCCTCTTTTTTCACTTGATTCATTCTCTTGGTGTTGTCCAAGCGTCTGTCGTCATTGTCTCAATGTTTTTTTATAGTAGTTTGACATCATCCCATTGTCATCGTTATTGAATTGAGCATCGTGGTTGTGATAAATAAATCGCGTAACATCAATCGAGTGTCATTTGAATGTGATAAATGGGTGACCATGCAAGCATCGAACGAAAGATGGGTGGTCACCCTTCCTTTCTTCTTCTTTGATCATCGTCGATGAAAGATGGATGGGGAAAAGCAGCTCTAGTTATCAAAGAAAAAAACTTAAAAATTTCAAACCTTAGGGAGTTTTCAAAGTTGATGTACGTGGTAAGAATCAATTTTCAAAACTTTGGGGTGGGGGATAAAATAAAATAATATATTTTTACTAATATTATTAAAATAACAGTTTTATCCTTATTTCTAATAAAAAAATTGTAACAAAAATTAGTTTATAAGTAGGTATTTAGATTTTTTATCTATCGTATATGTGTTTTTAAATTTTGATTAAAATTTGGATGAAAAATTATCTTTTACGTTTTATAAATGATATATTTATAAATTATTTTATTTTTAAAAATAATTAAATAAAATTTTATAAATATAAATACAATATTTTAAATAATTAAAATTGATTAATATTTTATTCAAATCAATGACAATAAATAACTTAATTAAGTGAAAATAAAAATAAAATTTTTATAAAAATTTACGAATGATATCATATTTTATATGGTTTAATAAAATAATATTATAATATATCATGCTGAAAATAAAATAATAAAATTATAATAAATACATATATATTTTATAATTAAGCGGTGTAGAATTAAATATAAAATATAAAACAAAATTACTGAGAAGATAAAAAGTAGATAGTATTGGGAGAAGGGGACACAAGTGAGATTAGAGGAAGTAGACGGGGACAGAGTAGACATCCGACAGGAAACACAGGGAGCCGTACACTTCGTCTCCCCCGTCTTTTTACCTCTTTCTTTGTATTTTTATTATTTCATTAAAAAAAGCACCACATACTGTAGCCCTCTTTCTCTTTCTTTCTGTCACACATCACACTCACCCAGTCCTCTCAGCATTGCAGCAGTTGCAGCACTGCAGCTGCTCTTCTCTCAGCACATGAGAAAAAAAAAAGCAGTTCTTTATTCAGTCATTGCTCTGCTCTGCATAACTCTCCTCATGCTTCTTTTTTTAAATTTTTTGAAAGCTTGATTTGATATCATCTCGCTCAACGCCATTCATATAAGCTTGGTTCTAAAAAAATGCACTGATGAAGCTCTTCCTATTCTTCTAAACACCTCCCATTTCTTCTTAAAATGGTGGGTTTAATCGATCTCAACACAACGGAGGACGAAGACACTCCTTCCTCTGCTTCTTTGTCTCCGTCTCCTTCTCCTAAATCGGCTTCCGCTTTAAGTGCCTCTACTTTTAGCGCTTCTGGAGTTTCGTTGGAGCTGTGGCACGCCTGTGCAGGCCCCCTCATATCTCTTCCGAAGAGAGGGAGTGTGGTGGTGTACTTCCCTCAGGGTCACTTTGAACATGTCCCAGAGTATTCCGTCGCATTTTCTTCTTCTTTTAACCTTCCTCCTCACGTGTTTTGTCGGGTTGCTGATGTGAAACTCCATGTAAGCGTACCATTAAACATGCTAAAATTTTGTTTTCTTTTTCTTTGGGATATATTAGTGGATTATTGAAGCTAAGTACGGTAAGAAAATGTGTCGGAGTTTTGTGTTCTGTTACTAATCTTGTGTTGGTAAATAGTATCAAGTTTCTATATATATATTTTTTCTGTTTTAGACTTTTAGGTGAAGGTTCTGGTTTTTCTCATCAATTTGTGTTTTCTGTGGCAGGCGGAGGCTGTAAGTGATGAGGTTTGTGCGCAGGTCTTTCTGATTCCTGAAACCGAGGTGAGCTTTGTTGTGATTTTAGATTTTGAACCTTCAACTTTTATCCTAGGGTACCGAGACTCGGGCTTCTTCTTTTATTTTGTGTAATTAACTGGGAGAGATGGCTTAGTCTTTCAGCAACCAAATGGTTAGTTATTGAAATGAAAATTTGTTTTTGTTTTTTCCTTTGAATTTAGGATGTCATGGTATTTTGCTTTTTTTTTTTTTTTTCTCTTTTTGGCGTGGTGGTTTGGCTTTGGATTCTTTAGATTAGGAAGAATGTGCCTGAAGTTTTGTTTTGTGTAGCAAACTGAGAAGAAGTTGCTAGAAGGGAAACTTGAGAGGCATGGTGAAGAGGAGGATGTCGAGGTGGCTGCGAAGTCTTCCACACTCCACATGTTCTGCAAGACCCTTACTGCTTCTGATACTAGCACGCATGGAGGCTTTTCTGTACCACGCCGAGCTGCCGAGGACTGCTTCCCTCCCCTGGTAATTGCCCAGCATTTTCGTACCCAGACGCACTTTGGCCTTATAACAGTTAGAAATGGATTTTGTGTTCAATACATCCATCAGATACAGCTCTGAACATATTTATGTTCAAGTGTGATTGTTAATTATGTCCTGATATTAAGTAGTTTGTTTCTGTAGGATTACAGTCAACAGAGGCCTTCGCAAGAGCTTATAGCAAAGGATCTTCATGGCCTGGAATGGAGATTCCGACACATTTACAGGGGTATGCTGAAAGTGTTTGATTGATTCCTATTTTGCATCATATAAACTATCGATGTTTTGGTTCATATTTTCATTTTGGTTAGTGCAGGACAACCACGGAGGCACTTGCTGACTACTGGATGGAGTGCATTTGTTAATAAGAAAAAGCTTGTCTCTGGTGATGGTGTGCTTTTCCTGAGGTATAAAGGCCTTAAATCACTGAAAAGCTAGCTTTTCCATTCTGTATTCTAATAGTTTAACTATGGCAGGGGTGAAGATGGTGACCTGAGACTAGGGATTCGAAGGGCATCTCAAGTAAAAGGTGGTTCTGGTTTTCCATCTTTATGCAGCCAGCAGTTGAGTCACGGCAGTATCATGGATGTGGTTAATGCTATATCTATGAGACATTCTTTCAGTGTTTACTACAATCCAAGGTATTTTGCTGCTTACCTTGTCTAATACTTTCATATAACAATTTAGCAGTGTGTTAATACATCATGTGTAACCATTTTGTTGGGCTTATAAATGTATATGGTGTGCTTGCGTGCCTACAGTAACCTTACCTCTTTTGGAATGCTGCAAAACTAAATAATGTGTAAGGCATTTTGGATCATTTTGCATTATTGCATATTCTTGCATCTGGTGTATTCTTTTAATTCCAGACCTCAATCATGGTGCTCATTTTGAAATATATTATTGTACATTACTGAACGTCATAAAACATTATAAAAACCCTAAATCTTAGAGAAAACAATAATCCTACTCATTCAAACCATCTACATGTTCTCCCAAAGTGGTGATTAAGAAAAATCATATTGTGTTATGTCCTAACAAGATATCATACCTTCATAATACTATGCTCTCAGTGTGTCATTGTTCCCATATAGCTACAACTGTTCAATTTATTTCTTTTATTGCCTAAGAAAAAACAAATTCTAATTTTGCCACCGCCCCTTTGTTACAATTCTTTTTTCAATTATCATTCTCATCTTCTACTACCATCACCAAATGGCTATAATGACCAGCATTTTTGTTCCTATTGTTGTAGTTAGCAAATTTATTTTTTCTTATTTGTGGGGATTGAATTTGTTGATTGTCTCTAATTGATAACGTAGTGAATCATATTATCCTGTGCATGTTGTAGGGGTAGTGCATCAGATTTCATAATCCCTGTCCATAAATTCTTGAAGAGCCTTGATCAACATTTTTCTGTTGGAGTGAAATTCAAAATGCGATTTGAAACAGAGGATTCAGCAGAGCGAAGGTTTGGCATGATTGGGCTTGCAGGAGTTCATTTAACTTAACACTATTAAAATCTTATACTAAGTCTTTATGGCAGATGCACTGGACTGATTACTGGAATCAGTGATGTAGATCCTCTTAGATGGCCTGGTTCAAAATGGAGGTGCCTATCGGTACGAATTTGTTTATATTTAAAGCATATATGCATCAAAGCTTTGTGTTGAAAAATGCCTTATAATAGTTTTTGTAGAATGCTTGATAGACATGGGTGTGTTTTGTCTTATTCATTCATTTTAGTTTACCATTCCTATGTGCTCACTCCTGTTGCCCTGCTAATTTTCAAAGATTAGGCTTCTACGTTCTCTTCTGATGCTGATTGCTATTGTGTATCTTGATTTGTGACACAGTAGGGATCTAAGCAGAACCTTTAACTGATAATCACACGTATGCTTGAATGGAAAATTGGGTTTTGACTAAAAAGCATTTATAATATAGTTGGCCAACAATGAGTTTGATTTATGCTTTGTCACTTTTGTATTTTTTTTTTCATTTTCAAAATTTCAAGTTTTTATCATTTGATTTTTCAGAACTCAATATACTTTAATTTACTTTGTTAACCTTGACAGTGCAATTGTTTCAGCTCCAATATATATGATGTGATTCGTCAAGCATTTGGTTAAATGCAAGTAAAATGGCTGTGATTACAAGCATTTATCATGTGCATCTTATTTAATCTCAGTTGTCAAGAGTGCATTGATCCTTCTGTATAAAAGTAGCGTCACATGTGTATAACATGAAGTGGTGATAATTTTGGTGACTCTTTCAGCGCATATTTTGTGGATATGGTTTGCCTCATCTTGCTTATCTTTTCTTAGTTATTTCAAATCTATCTTTATGTAGGTGTAGAGGTAGTTTCCTTTTCTTACTTCACTTATTATTTAAAAAACCTCAGCTCTATCTTTTCTAGTTGAAGAAAATAATATTCTTTGTTACTCAACTGGACATTTAATGCACTCTTTCAGCAACTAATTGATTACTTCAATATTCACAGATGTCGTGTCTAACTTTAAGCCAGGCATCCTTCCCAGAGTTGTGCTTGATTACACTTCATTTCTATGATCAGTTATGGCCTTGATAATGTGTTTGGATTGTCTGATGGACATGCTTGTGTAAAAATTGTGTATGTCTTACTAACAAGTTCTCCACATTTGTTACTTTTGGTTTCTCTTTGCCTTGTTTTCTCTGCTATCAGCATCTAGTTGATTGTGACATTTAAAATACACTTATTGAAATATTACTAGATTTAATGGTGTTCACTGTTTCTGGTTTGTTTTGCAGGTTAGGTGGGATGATAGTGAGTCTAATGGGCACACAAGGGTTTCTCCTTGGGAAATTGAGCAATCTGGTTCTGTTTCTAGTTCCAATGGCTTGGTCACGCCTGGTTTGAAGAGGACTAGGATGGGATTGCCTTCAGGGAAACCAAATTTTCCAATTTCTGGTAGGTCCTTCATTTACAAAAAAAAGAAAAAAGAAAAAAGTAATTCCAATCTATTGTACTTTTCCCACACCTTGCACCTTGCACAGCATTGTTTGACTAATTATTGCATAACAGAGAGAATTGGAGAACCAGACTTTGGGGAATCTTTGAGGTTCCAGAGGGTCTTGCAAGGTCAAGAAATTTTGGGTTTTAATGCTCTTTATGATGGTGTTGATATTCAGAGTCTGCATCCATCTGAAATCAGGAGGCGCCATCCTGGTTCAAATGGATCTGGGATTGCTGCTACAGGAGATGGTATCAGAAACCTATGTGTAAATTCTGATACTTCCCACGAAGGCATGGGCTTTGGTGAATCATTCCGATTCCATAAGGTCTTGCAAGGTCAAGAAATTATTTCCCAGTCTCCATATGGAAGAGCAACTACTGTTAAAGATACTCATGGTAATGATTGTGTTGGAATAACAAAAAGTGGTCAGATCCTAAGGTTGAGAAATGGACAGTCTTCAGCAATTCAGCATTACAGTACTCATATGAGCCCCTCTGCACCTTCTGTACAAGTTTCATCACCATCTTCAGTGTTGATGTTCCCGGTGGTAAATAATCTAGTTTTGAACTATAATCCACCTCTTCATAGCTTGAAGGATCAAAAGGGGCAACGAACTAGCAATCATGGTTATTTTTGTAGTTCTGAAACATATGGGGGAAAGTATGCATCCTTGTCACATTATGAGCATTGTTTCAGGGGGGATGAACCAAGAGGCTTGAACTATTTAGGCCAGTCAAATGAGCATGTTCAACCTGGAATATCATGCTCTCTTTCCCCTCAATCAGTATGTAGGGGTGGCCAAAATATCATTTCCTCATGTAAAAGTAGCTGCAGACTCTTCGGCTTTTCTCTGACTGAGGAAAGACATGTTGCTACTGTTGAGGACAACATAGCTCCAGCTACATGTCAGTTGAATCCTAGAGCTTCACTTCTTCCTCATGTTGGAGAGCACCTCCATCCAAAGCCTCCAATGATGGCCAAAGCAGTAGGAAAAAACTGTGCCAATGTAAGCAACCTCCATGTTGTACGAGATCCGCTTTTTTATTTTGCATAGTGTATCTGTAGTTAAGTTGTAGGATAGAAATTGCAGGTTCACAAAAAGGGGAGTGCTGTGGACAATGGCTCTTAATCTCTTCATGCTTGATGTGCATAGTGGTGTGGTGGGTAGTTAATGCCTGTGTTTAATATATAACTGCTTTTCTAGGTGTGGGGAAAACAAATCTTACCATCTCATTTACTTCTTTAGATAGAGCAGAGAGTGCATGTTCATTGTTTCACAAATCATGAACATGGGATGTTTCTGAATTAACCAATTTTTTGTTAGAAATTTAGAATAAATATTGTTAGCCTCATGGTTTTCCTGAATGTTTATCTTTTCTTGTAGTTTTAACCTTTTAATCTCATTGAAGTTGTTAATTTCTTTTTCAGGGAATTATGCAATGTGTTGGAAATTATGATATATACTAATGAAGATGCCAGTAGTAAGCACCTGAGTTTGTGGAAGAAAATCCCTCCTTTTGCTCTAATAATAATACTTGTGCTGTAACTGATACAATTTAGCTTGTGAGAAATAAAAAAGAAATTGTGCTGATGCATAACTCCTTCAGCCCTTTGGTATATAACAATGTGTGTTAACCTAGTAAGTTCCCAGTGACTCCTGGATTTGAATAACATTGCTGTAATCAAACTTAAAAGAGTATTGCATATGCTTTTGTAATACCCTATATGAAATTTGTAAGGTATTGTTTGCTTTATCCTTCTTAAATTCTAAGCTATTTTTAGAACACAAGCAACCATACTAACAGTAGAAAAGCTGACCTTATAATGGCAAAATAAATATGCTTCTTGATCAGGAAACCTGAGTTTATGAACCATGATAATGAGGTGTAAACATGGAGATCATTGATCTATGCTATGTTTCAAACGGCCCTTGACATAACTTTTTCCAGGGGGATCAATTTTGTTGTAGGCACAAATACAAGAGTTTCCGCCAGCCCACTCAAGCCGGACCATCCCTTCAAGGAGGAGAGAACCATATCAAATCTGTCAAATATCAGGTCTAATAACCAATGTCACAAAGAAGGCTTGAATCAATGCTCTTTTGTATATGAAGTTTTTTGTTTTACCACTCAAACTACTTTGAAATTATAATAAAATTTATCGTAAATTGTAGTACCTTGAAACTTGATGAATCCATATTCATCATTTAGCAGCTGATAATTAACCTATTCATCTTTCAACTAATTCTTTACACACTAGATATATCCACCTGAACACGTCCAGCTCTTTCATCCCAAATCCGAAAGAGCTGCACGAGCCAAAGATTTTGTTCTATCTCCATCTCCACAGAACTTTTAAAGGTTAAAAAAATAATAAAAAAACTGTTGCTCTACCCATTAAGTGCTGGATTCCTAATTCTAAAGTAACGTGGTTCATGCGTGGAAAGTGGAAAGTTTCTGATAAACTTTCGTCTTTATGTTTCCTGTTAAAATCATGGGGTCAAAAGTTGTGGGCAGGCACAAGGTGAAACGCATCCCTCCTTGTTTTCCACTGTGTGTAAAATAATTCCAACAGTAAAAGAAACCAATATATGATGTCTGCTAATTATTAAATATATTAAATGTTTTAAAATATTAAAATCTTGACAAAATATTTGAAAAATAAAAAGCCTCCTTAGACTAGTCAGTGAATTCTTCTTCTTCTTTCTTGCTCTATCTTTGTTAATGCTGGTCCTTGGAAAAGAACGGAGCATCAGAAGCTTCTTTTAGATTTTTAGTGAGCAGATGACCGATCCCTTAGTCGGTTCCACGTAAAGTGGAGGAGCGGCCACCGACCACCACGCGCTAATTTCAACTAAGCATAGATTCGGAATCTTTCGCACCATTTTCGTAAAAAATAATTATATTTTAAATATTTAATTAAATACCTAAATCAAATCAACTGTCATTATTAAATAATTCACGGCCACCAGTTTCAAAAGATTCTGATTAATCAAAATATATATTTATTTCAGATATAAAAAACCTTTTTCTTATGAAATACATCATGGATGACATTTAATGTGAGACGATAAGTTGACTCCCCAAAAATTTGAAACGTTTCACCTGCCAACATCAGCGTCAACGTCAACGCCAATATAAATCTCATATTCATATTTTAAACGGGCTAAATGATTTATTTTCGAGTAAGTACTGACGTATGTTTGTTAATTTTTAAAAATTTATTTATTTATTAAATTTAATTATTATTATTAAAAATAAAGTTATTATTTAAAATTTTTATTTCTATCCTAAATTTCATATCTTTTTAAGTTTAAAAATTTATTTTTTTCTTTAAGTTTAAAATTGTAAACTTTTTTTTTTTTTATATATAGTCACTCTCCAATTTTTAAAAAAATTTTAATTATACTTAATTTTTTTTTGTAATAATGATTCATTATATTTAATTATTGATTCTCTTTTTTCTTTTAATGAGTCTCATTTTATTTATTAATTATTTTTATTAAAGATAAAAATAATATTATTTTTATTCGAGACAAATACTCGGACGACCATATCAATATAAATCATTTATTCATATTTTAAAGTGTTATCTTATAAATGGACATCTCACTTTGAATGTTTTTAAACTATGATGTACCAATTATGTCGAGCAATTTGATATAATTAATTACTTCAATTTCAATATTTTAAATCCACGTACTTGTGGTGCATTCTTGGCGTGGAAACGTGTGACACCATATCAGTTTCCCATATATTCTTTGACCGCATTCAAAACGTGCAAACGATTTATTAATAAAAGAGGAATAATCTTTTTTTTATTTAAAAAAAAAAAAGACTTCAAATTTGAGATCACTTGAACGTCGTCAGCCGCAAGACAGAAGACATGTTGGCCACGTGGCTGGCGGTGACAAAAATAGAATAAGAATTATAATGTGGAAAGCCACGTAGGGTGATGAATATTTTCCAAGCCAAGTGGCCTGGAGGTACGGACGAATGTGCGACTGCGTGTACTGCACATCGCAGGCGCCGTCCAAGAACGGCTTTGTCAGTTACGTTGCCGTTAGTTAATCTTGGTACATCTGTGAGAAATATAAAAAAGTTACTAACTTATTACGTGGCATCTCAATCTTCCCGGTTTTTTTTCTTTTTACTTTTTTACAATTGAGTAATTGAGCCTGGCTTAAGCAAGTGAAATCAATCTCATTTATATTATTATTTATTTTATGTATTTCATCTTAAATATATTAATTTTATCTTTTTGCTGATAATTTTTTAAGATATAAAAATGAATTTTTATAAAATAATTATATATGGCAATAAATTAATTGAAGAGTGAGCAACTCTGAATCTTATAAAAGGCAATACAAATAATGATTTACTAGACTACATTGACAGATTTAAATTGATGCCAAATTATGTATATTAACTGGGATTTTTATATAGACATATATGGAATATGGTTATAAAGTAATTGATACCAAATAAGGACCAAATTCATCCAGTATTTCTCTGTAAGAAAGTCAAAACCAAATTTACTGTTAAAAATGCCACGGTAAATTCATTGTAGCGGGGAATTTTACGGTGGAATTTCCTCTGTTGTCCTCTTTTATAAAGCAGCCGTTACAGTTTTTATACGGGGTTTCGAAAGTAGCAGTTTTATTTTTCATTTTTAAAATTTTGGAGTTTTTTTAATAAAATAAATAAAAAAAATGTTATATTCATTGGAATGTAGGCTGCCACCAGAAAATCCGTCTAGCCTAGCTGTGACGCAAAACCAAGTCACCCATAGTCTTTCTGACGTACAAGAGTGCGTAACGGCGGCTGACATTGTTGCCTTCTTTGTCGGTGTCTATTTATCTTCTATGGCTATAAAATTCTTCTCTTTACATCAACCTCCTTCATTCATTCATACATACATACGTTCCCCTCTCTGAATTCAATATTTTTCCATGCAAAAAGCAATCCCCTACAGATCATATCTCCACGCCGCCGCGCCTGGCAGCAGCACCTCGATGCCACTCAGCGGCGGCGGTATAACTACCGGCAAGGCACAAAACAACAGTGTAGAGAAAATGGTACTGGAGAATGCCGTGGTGGTGCTTGGGAGACGTGGCTGCTGTATGAGCCATGTGGTGAGGACGTTGTTACTAGGGCACGGCGTAAACCCCGCGGTGTTTGAGGTTGAGGAGGCCGATGAAGCTAACGTTGTTGGCGAGTTATCAAGAATTAAGGGTCTGAAAAGTGAGACTGACGGCGGGTCAATACAGTTTCCGGCTGTTTTTGTGGGGGGGAAGTTGTTTGGCGGCTTGGATCAGTTAATAGCCACTCATATTTCAGGCGAATTGGTACCTATTTTAAAAGACGCCGGTGCTTTATGGCTGTGAATTGATCTTTAAACATACTGCAAGACGAAGATGACATTTTAACTTTGTTTTCAATCTGTCTTTGTAATCAAATATGATCTTGTAATTCTTCCTCTGAAACAATCAAAGTTTTTAGAATCAGAGAACTTCCTTAACCAAATATATATATATATTCACCTGCTTCTTGTCTCATGTTTTTTATTTTTACTGGAGGGTTAATCAAAATGAAATTTTGAACGCCAAACTAGTTAGGTTCGAAGATTTGACAGTGAGTAGAAAATGATTTTTTTGGGGTTTAAATCAACACAGTCCCACAAGAAAACCAGTTAATGGCTCTTGTATGTATAAATGAAATTGGGTAAATCTTGGTGACGACCTTCGTGGTGCCATTATCGATTTGCCTAACCTATATAAGGATCATCCGGGTTCCACATAGTTGTCATGAAACCCCAAATCAGACTCCACTATTAAATTCACCTGCCTTATCTTCCCTAACGGAGTTGAGCAACATGTGGAACAAAACCGAAGGGGTTTTCCCATGATCAGATAATCAAGTTATCAAGATAGTAATTTCGACGCTTCAAACCAGGTCTTTGATCATTCTTTGCTTGAACGAAGATATCAAGATACTTAACAAATATTTTATTACTAAGATGAAAAATAAAAATGACATGAATTTTCCTTCCCTGTTTTTCCCAAAGAGATTAGAGTATTCATCCCTATGTTGCCATCCTATATGAGACGAGTCAAGTTAGACAAATCTCGTAAAGCTGTGACTTTCATTGTAAGATGTAATCTCTGAGCACATCTTTGGATAAATTCATTTGCAGCGCCTACTTCATGAGTTAGCCAGAAATGGAAGACGGTGGATTAGAAGAATCACCACCCATAGTTTTTGACCAAATTGAATGGCTCATCTTTTTGGGTATTTTTGTCCATCAAACAGGGCCTTGATATATATATATTTAATTTATTTACTTGTTTATTGGATAAACTTTAACTCTCTTGTTTTTATTATAGATATGTAATTAATCTTGAATTGATGGAGGGCAAATCGAGGTCGAACAAATCAAGGTCTTCCGTTATGTCATTAATTACGTATGCAGATGACGATGGAGCCGTTTCAAAGCCTTCTTTAATCATTGACCGTTCGATTTTGGTCACGTTAGAAATTCCGGATGCGTAAACTCTCTCAGATTTTGTCTAATTTAAAACCCCTGAAGTATTGTAATAAGTCTCCTCTGCTAAGAGTCCTAAGGCCCTTTTAGTTTTATTATTTAATGCTTTCTATTTTTGGTTTGGATATATATATATATATATATATATATATATATATATATATATATATATATATATATATATTTTTTTTTTTAAATGTTCATTCTGGGGGTTTTATTTTTTTAGTAATATACGGAGGCTGATGGGATGCTTAGACCGAGGAATCAAGGGGGCTTGATCTGCTAGGTCAGTACAAGGTCATTAATGTAATTTGATAGTAAAACTAACGAAATACGCTCGAGCATAGGAAATTTGGAGTTGTTATTGCTGCTAGAGAAATTTAGGATAGATTTGACTCTAGCATTGTTTGGGTCCAGCTTAAATCCAGGAAGTTAAATTCAACTTAACTTTTATTAGTGCAAAATATGAAAAATTATTGTAGAAAATGAATCAGCCAACAATTTTTCTATCATTCATTGGATTCGAATTAAAAGTAAGGTTATCCTAACTTTAATTGAATTTATTTGACTCAATTTTGAATTGATTCAATTCAAATCTAACTGCAATGATTATCAAATTTCGTCCCATTTATATGTATTTTAATTATATGCAAATAGCAAATCAATTAACCATTACAAGCCCATAATCTGATGGGTTTGACAGAGCAAAAGCTCGAATATTTATATGTTATTATTGCTGAAATGGCTATGAATAGGATTGCTTGCATGCGTAGATTTAATGACAATCTTAAATCATGGATCGATGGTGCCTCTTTTCTTTTTGGTCGGTATTGGATAATGTCTCTGACCCCTCACCCAGCACCCATTTTCATTTAATAAACTTGGTCCACCCCACTTTGAACAACTAAGAGAATGCCAGAAAAATGAAAAAAAAAATAAAAAAAGGCTTCGTCATTGCTTGAACTAGATGATGAAATGGTAACTGAGATAACATCTGTTGACAAATTGCGAAATTTCTTGTAATTCCTCTCCGGTCAATTTCAGACTCTGGGCAATTTTAGGCCATCTGTAAGACGGGACCAAAATATCTGGTATGTTTATTCACAGTATTCGAATTGCAGAATTGGCATAGTTTTATTTTCCAACACAGCTTGTGTATAAAACTATACATTTACCATTTTTTATCTTCTAAAATTTATACTGGTTTTTGAGTTTTTATGAGTTGCATGGATGATGAAGTTCTAACTATATAAAACGAAAGTAAACAAGGAGTAGGCAAAGGCAAAAAGATGACAGATACAGACCAAATTATGACCTGAATTTTTTATGGCGCTGTAAAAACAAGTTGAAGGATAAATTAATTAGTTAAATATGGGGTCACTTTCCTTTGGTTACATGAATCGTGTTTTAAATTTGAATCTTTGTATCTGCGTTAACTTTTCTTTTGTTGGATTTGCATTGTTCATGACGATAATTACAGTCATTTTCAGGTAAGTCTGGAAAACATAGCATGTTAGCAAAGGAGTTTCGCTCAAATATTACATTGCCATTCTTTTCTTGACTCGGTTTTATCTGCAAGGGTAGCACCAGCAAAACAATGTCCTCTCTAAAGGCAAAATAATATGTAGGGATGAATTGGAACTGAGCTGACAAGATTTGAAATCTTGTTTAGTTCAAGTCCAACTCATTTGTTTTTTTTTGTAATATTATTCATTTTACTAATGATATTTATATCCTTTTAACAATACAAATCACGGTTTATCTCTAACAGTCTTTAAACAATATTATATAGTAATTTAAATAAGTTCGAACTTAATATTATAGATTTGAGTCAAATTTGAGTTAACTCTTATTTAGACTTTATTTAATTTAAATATATCTGTAATACGACAATTTGGGCAAGATTGTGGGTACCATGATTATCTCACCATAGGTTGAAGACAGAAGACAAAGACAAAATTCTAATATTTCAAAAGCTGTCACAAGAGAACATTTATAAACGACATCCACATTGCATTCCAGCTTGAACACAGTAATAAGGTGGTAGATTCCTAGATCGGCTATATTGATTTTGATTGCTTAGACAATTATTTGTCTAAGTTTCGGATGAAGATCGACGTAGGTTCCTGTCAAAAGAGGTTTATTTGACCACTAAAAGATTTCCAAAATTCTACTGATGAGGTCACAGAGAAAGTTTTAGATATTGGGAACCTACGTAAGTCTTTCTACTGTTTCTTCAGGGGCCTCCATGGTATATTGGCGAATCCAAGGCTAGTTTCCTTATGCAGTTGTTTAAGAATGTGTAGTCAATCAAGCAATTACTATGCAATTTCACGTCTCTTGGAATAATCTACAATAGCTCGTCGTTTATGTCTTCCAGACACGGTGAAAAGGATTTTGATATACGTTCTCCCGAATTCTGCCAATTGCATGCAACAGTCAGTGTTATTGAATATTGTTAAAGGATACACGTAATATTCTCCAAGCTGTTTGGGAAGCAATTATATACGTTGATTTCTGCAGATTTTGATTAACAGCATTAACAAAAGAGCAGAACGAGTGTAAATCAGTTGTAGAATAATCAGATAATGGAAAGCATGAACATCAGCTCTTCAATGCTTCCACCAGGTTTCAGATTTCATCCTACTGACCAGGAGCTCATTGTCCATTATCTTAAGAATAAGCTATCATCTTCTCCAACTTCTGTAGTTTCTATCATAGCCGATGTTGATATCTACAAATTCAATCCATGGGAACTTCCTGGTGCTTTTTTTCCTCATGTTTTCATTCATATATCATAAATGGCAAACATGACCACATATGTGCACATTGATTTATCTTTTATTTCAAGTGTTCTTCTCTTTTTTAATGGCTGCTCTCTCTTCATACTTGTGCAGGCAAGGCCTCGTTTGGGGAGAGTGAGTGGTTTTTCTTCAGCCCAAGGGACCGGAAGTATCCAAATGGGGTGCGTCCAAACAGAGCAGCTGCTTCCGGTTACTGGAAAGCCTCCGGAGCTGACAGGCCAATCAGATCTTCTAATGGGGCAAAGTGTGTTGGCGTGAAAAAGGCTTTGGCTTTTTACCAAGGCCGGCCACCAAAAGGCGTAAAAACCAATTGGATGATGCTTGAATACAGGCTTATTGATGATGCCTCTCAGTCTCCAAGGCTTAGGGCATCAACGCGAGTAAGTTTATAGTACAACTGAATCCTTCAGAGAAATTATAGACAGACAAAACTTAATCTCCTTCTGTTTATTTCTTCTTTCAGTTGGATGAGTGGGTTCTGTGCCGAGTTCGCCAGAAGAGCAAGACTGCCCAAAGTATAATACTAGATTACAAATCTAATGGCAGCATCTCTCCGTTCACTTCTGGATGCTTACAAGGTCAAGATCAGATCATGAATAAGAACGATTCTATGGGAGGCTTTCTTTATGATCAGTTACAAGCTTCTAATCTTCTTCTGCCTTCCATAGTTATGGAAGGAGCAGATGGTGAACAAGGCCAAGGCCAAGTAACTTTCCATACAGAGTCCCAAGAAAACTCGGCATACAAGGTTTCTTCCAACAGAGAGGTCCTTGAATCCATTAAAAAAATACTCTCTCTTGGAGCTCTGGATGAACTAGTGCCACCATTGCCAACAAATGCATCTTATATTATTAACGAGAGCAAAAACAACGACTTTCAATTGTCTTCTCCAACTACTTCTGCATCAAATCCGTCATGCTTCGCAGAGTTCATCTATTAAGTGAATCTGCCATTACCAATGTATCTGTTTGTCTTTATGTAATGAAACAACTACAACAAAAAAAAGTAAGAACATAAAAGACATCCCTCTTTGATCTTTTATAAAGAAAAAGAAAAAGTTACATAAGTTTCTTAATGTAATCTCATTTTTATTACTTGATGAGATGAAAGCCACGGAAAAATCTGTCATCGTGCACAGGAGTATTAAAAATAAAATGACTAAAAGACCCCTTATCAATTATTTTTGGTGTAAAATTCTTGTCCTGAATGGTAATTTGATAGATCCATTTCACGCTATTTTAATTTCTGTAAATCCCAAAACCAGCCCCGAGTCCAACGTTTTCCCTCTCCAATTTTAAACCATCTCGCTTCCCGACTCTCTGAACCGAAAGCAAAAGCTAAATAAAACAGAAAACAGGGAAAACAAAAACGTAAATTTGCAAAGACAAAGAAAACAAAACAGATCACAAGATGATGAGATTATTCGGGAGAGGAAGAGACTCCGATGACTCACCGCAATCGAATTCCTCGCCGTCACCGTCACAGCTTCCTTCTATGTCCTCTCCAGTTACCGGTCCGGCGAGGCCGATCCGGCTTGTGTACTGCGATGAGAAAGGAAAGTTCCGGATGGATCCTGAGGCAGTCGCGACGCTCCAGCTCGTCAAGGAGCCTATTGGTATTGTTTCTGTCTGCGGTCGTGCTCGCCAGGGCAAGAGCTTTATCTTGAATCAGGTGAATTTTTGTTTCTTATGGTTAATTTGGTGAATTTGTTTTCATTTTTGGTTTTTTTGGTGGTTTTATGTGTGAAGTTGTGGATTCTAGGGTTTGCGGTTTTCGAGATTTGGAGTGGTGTAATTACGGTTTTGAAGTAATTTTGATGCTTTGGGAAGCAAAAATTTGGTGATTTTGGCTAAATTTTTTGGATGGCCTTGAGTTTACGAAAATAATTTCATGGTAATTTTTGTTTTCATAGGTTATTTTGAAGTGAACCTGTGACTTTTTCAGTGTATGCGCATGTGAAGTTGTGAAATTTAGGGTTCGTGTTTTTTGAAATGTGGTGATTTTAGCTATAATTTCGCCAATGTACAACCTTTATACTATTATTAGTTGTTTCTTTTGCTTTCGGTTAGTTACAAGGGAACTTCTTGGGATAGCGGTTTGATTTTTCTGATTGGTCTGTGAGGTCAGCAACTTCTGTGGCTAGTTTTGTGATTTTCTAGTTACTGATGATTTTAACTAAGATGCATTGAGGTTCAAGGCTTAAACTTCTATGTAAATGCAAGTATTTCAAAGATTGTGGTGAGCTGGCTCTGTCAAAATGGAATTGTCTAATTATACTGGAAAAGAGTCATATGTAAACTAAGTATAGAATAACTTTTGTTGCTTGGTGTCCAATATGATAACAGTAGGTTTAGTTGGTTCTAATTTTTGTGCTTTTCTAAAACTGATGAAAATGTTTTTGGCTTTTTTATGGAGTGCTTGTGCACTGGAGATTTAAACTTTCCATATATTCAAAACCATGCATTCAAATAGGGGAAATTATGTTGAAAATTTGTTTCTAATAGAAAAATGGTTGCCTAGACTGGTATAATATGTTCGCTTACTTGAATGAAGATAGCTCTCTCCTTCATCTTCACAAGAACATTTTTAAAGAAATCCTTTGCTATAGGTCGTAGCCCTATATATTTTGCTTGTGTAATTTTCACAGGTTGAACATATTGCTCATGTCTGGTTTGAGGTAATTGGTTGTTAGAGGCTTTTCCAATTTAATTCTTCTAATTTGACATCTCATGCTTTCTCAGCATAGGCTTGTCTGTTAGAAAACATCTCACGTGAATGTGATGCTATTCTCCTTTAGCATCAAATATAATTTAGTAGAAAGACATATGGAGCTCCAGTTTGTACCTACATTTGTATCTGAAATATTTAACTCAACTGGTATTAGATGTTGCTCCAGGGTATTATCATTTCGATTCATGCTTGCTTCTTTACCCTTATCATTGTACCATAAAAACATTCTTATTACATGGATAGTGTTTTAATTAGAGTTTATCACGTTGCAGCTTCTTGGGAGGGGTAGTGGATTTCAAGTAGCATCAACACACCGCCCTTGTACAAAAGGCCTATGGTTGTGGAGTGCACCTTTGAAGAGAACTGCACTTGATGGAACTGAGTACAATCTTTTACTATTAGATAGTGAAGGAATTGATGCTTATGATCAAACGGTTTGATTTCACTCTCTTTTATAATGATATATTATACAGGCC
This sequence comes from Mangifera indica, assembly GCF_011075055.1. Classification (NCBI taxonomy): domain Eukaryota; kingdom Viridiplantae; phylum Streptophyta; class Magnoliopsida; order Sapindales; family Anacardiaceae; genus Mangifera; species Mangifera indica. The sequence goes on along the minus strand of NC_058148.1, from coordinate 13,833,183 downwards.
TTTGTTCCCATTTTAACTGGTTGAGAATGATAGTAATTTTCCATTTTTGCGTTTCAGAACTTATAATATATACTTGGAGGCTGCATGATTTGGTCTTGCACCATTTTTGTAGCTTCTCCTTGAAATGATGTATTACTAGGAATATTTTATAATTGTTCTGAATGTTACTTTTTTGTCCTTTTCTAATCATCTTAAATCTGATATTTACTCTTTTACAGGGGACTTACAGCACTCAGATATTTTCCTTGGCTGTCCTTTTATCTAGCATGTTCATTTACAATCAGGTTAGGACAACATATGCTATTCCTTTATTCTCCTAAATAAACCTATGTTGTCATGTGATTCAATGCATTTTTTGACTTTACTGCTAGTGACAGTAATGATTCTCTGTTTTTCCTTTTTTATGGGTTTTTCTTTTACTGGATTTGTGCAACAATAGCCGACTAATCATCTTTCTTATATATAGATGGGTGGAATTGACGAAGCTGCCCTTGATCGTCTTTCTCTTGTCACTCAAATGACAAAGCATATACGTGTGAGAGCTGGTGGAGGAAGGACTACGGCTTCTGAACTTCGGCAGTTCTCCCCAATTTTTGTTTGGCTTCTCAGGGTAATTTCCTTCAAATATATCTAGCTATGTGTTGATGGATATTTTCTTAAATATTTTGATGATATGAGCTTGTGATTTTAGATGTGCCAGTTGTTTAGAAATGCACTAATGATTAGTTTACATTTTCAGGACTTCTATTTGGATTTGGTGGAGGACAATAGGAGAATAACCCCCCGTGACTACTTAGAGATTGCTTTACGGCCAGTTCAAGGGAGCGGAAGAGATATTGCTGCAAAAAATGAGGTAAGATGTGTACTTGTTTTGCTTCTTCCACAACAAAGAAATAATGACGTTTTACTATTGTTTGTTTTTTTAAGGCTTTATGTTTTATTGAACACTATTGATAGGCAAAGGCAATTTTGCGTATGAGCTAATTTTATTTCAATTTTTTCTTGGAAATGCAACCTACTTGTATATGTTTCAAACACATTTCTATGGATTGTCCAACATGCCAAGTGCACCATGTCAATGCTAACCCTTTTTTTTGTCATTTACAGTACCTTGGTGTGTGGGTGAAAAGTAGTATGCAGTTGTTTAACTAAGATGGAATGCTCCTTTTATGTTGTTTTTTATGTGTTCTTAATAGGTTTTCTTTTTGTTTTTGATATATGCTTCTTGGATTCTTTTGTGGAATTGTAACATATGTTGAGCAGTGAAGTTTTCTTTCTTCCGAATTTATGCTAATCATATAATAATAATGATTAATAGATCCGAGATTCAATTCGAGCTCTGTTTCCAGATAGAGAATGCTTCACCCTTGTGAGGCCATTGAACAATGAAAATGACCTTCAGCGACTTGATAAAATATCGGTTAGCGCCTTACCATTGTTTATTTCCTATTTCTCTTGTCGTCTATTCTGTAATCATAATCTTTGTCATTTTCTAGACTGAGAGCCTTGGGTTTTGAATGCAGTTGGACAAACTAAGACCTGAATTTAGAGCTGGGCTTGATGCTTTGACAAAGTTTGTTTTTGAGAGAACAAGGCCCAAGCAAGTTGGGGCTACAGTAATGACTGGTCCAGTTCTTGTAGGTATCACTGAATCTTACCTAGATGCTCTGAATAATGGTGCAGTGCCAACAATATCTTCCTCATGGCAGGTTAGAGCTATTTCCTTAAATTCTATTCTATTGCTAGTGTAGATTCATTTTCTAAGCTTGATGGTAGATGTAAATGGTGACTGGTTTTGGGCATGTAATGTTGCCTAATTCTCTTTTCTTTTAGTAAATACCAAATTTTACTTCCTCACATTAGAAAGTGCTAAAAATAATCATTGGTTTATATATTATTTCTTTGTTCATGTGTTCTTATACCTCAATAATTTATGCAGAGTGTTGAAGAAGCTGAGTGTCGAAAGGCATATGATTCTGCTACAGAGTTTTATATGTCTACTTTTGACCGGTCAAAGCCACCTGAAGAAGTAAGTAATGCTCCATCCAAAGTGTTGATGATCTTTATCATTTTCTAATTTCAGTTCTCTTAGGTTGCCTTAAGGGAAGCGCATGAAGAAGCTGTTCAAAAATCACTGGCACTATTTAATGCTGGTGCTGTAGGGGCTGGTTCAGCTAAAAAGAAATATCAGGACCTTCTTCAAAAATTTTTCCGGAAGGCATTTGAGGTAACAATGATGTGCAATGACTGAATCATGATTCAACTAACGTTGAATGCGTAGATATTACTTGGTCAAAAGGATTCTTGTGGCAACTGATATTATAAACTCCCCAATTTGGTTAATATACATGCATCTTTGTTTTGTTTTATCTCTTTTTAAATCTAAAGGATGGAATTCTTAAATTTTGTGTGCTGTCCCTCTTAGAGAAATTTCCATCCTAAATCGCTGTTAGCATCATTAAATCATGGAGTATTACTGGTCACAGTTTTTTAAAATCATGCAATATAAGTTTATTTGATAGACCAGGAAAAATCAATTGATGATTGATGAAGATTTTGCCCTTTAACATATTATTATAGATTCAACTTATTGAATTATTGTAATATGATTATGCATCAATCATGTACATTTTTTATACCTAGTGATACCTGTTTGCATTGGCTATTGATGCAGGATTACAAAAGGAATGTATTAATGGAGGCAGATATCCGTTGTTCAAATGCTGTACAGAGCATGGAAAGAAGGCTGAGAGCAGCTTGCCATTCTTCTGATGCCAATATAGATAATGTTGTAAAAGTAAGCATTCATTTCTCAGTTATTCTCCCTTAAAAAAAAAAACATGTTCATACAAAACAATTTTGAGCTTTATTTTATTCACGGGATATGATGTGTCAGCAAAGATACTAACTTTTTGAATTCTGGACTTTGTCTTGTTAATCATTGTGCATATCATATAACATGCCTTTGTTTTTGTGCATGTTGGTCAGTGTTGCAGAAGCTGATATTTAGTTCACCTATATGTACATCTTTTTAATAATTCTTTGCTTCCTAAAAAATATAAAGAATGAGAAGGAAAAAAATTGCACCAGCAATTTTTAAATTGATGTCTATCTATAATGCATTAAACCTTTAAGCTTCCATATTACTACCTTATGTGCTTTTGTTTTGTTTTGTTCTTTAAGGAAACAATTTATGCTTTCCTAATGGTCCTTAATATGGAGTGATATGCTTTAGCTAATATTGACTTTATCATATTGATTAATAGTAGTTTGGATGTTGGAAACATCGTATAGCACATTTCCAACAGTATCTTTCCTGCATGGGTTATGGTCTTCACACGTGTATTAGCAATATGTTACTTGATTTGATTGAGAATACATCATGCAGGTTCTTGATGCTCTTTTATCTGAATATGAAACTTCATGCCATGGCCCAGGAAAATGGCAGAAATTGGCCATGTTCTTGCAACAAAGGTTTGTAACAACGATTTCTTCCCTAGTTTCTCTTTCATTTTCTTAGGTTGGGATTTCATTATTATTGTTACCACTTTCTAAATTGTGTAACTACCCAGTTTGGAAGGTCCAATTCTTGACCTTGTCAAGAGGCTTATTGATCAGATTGGATCAGAGAAAAGTTCTCTCTTGCTGAAATGCCGCTCAATTGAAGATAAGATGAAGTTGCTTAACAAACAACTGGAAGATAGTGAAAAGTATAAGTCAGAATATCTGAAGCGTTATGATGACGCTATCAATGACAAGAAGAAGCTTGCTGATGAGTACACAGGCCACATAAGTAATCTACAAGGTGAAAATGTTTCACTGAAAGAGAAGTGTTCTAGCTTGTCAAAGACTTTGGATTCTCTACGCCATGAAATTTCAGACTGGAAAAGAAAATATGATCAAGTCTTATTGAAGCAGAGAGCTAAGGAAGATCAGGCCTCTTCAGAAATAGAAGTTCTCAAGTCCCGGACCACTGCTGCTGAAGCAAGGCTGGCTGCTGCCCGTGAAAAAGCCATGTCTTCTCAAGAAGAGGTTGAAGAGTGGAAAAGGAAGTACGGCGTTGCTGTTAGAGATGCAAAAGCTGCTTTAGAGAAGGCAGCTGTTGTGCAAGAACGCACTAACAAGGAAATGCAACAAAGGGAAGATGCCCTCAGGGAAGAATTCTCTAGTAGTTTGGCTGAGAAGGTGCTCGTCTCCCTCTCTCTCTAACGCACACAGACAACTAACGAGAATATGATATCACGATATTTATCTATTTTTTGTATTTCAATCAATCAATATAATACTTAACTATTCAGAAAACAAAAAAAAAATGTTACCTTTTGTGTTTATTAATGTGCAGGAGGAGGAAATGAAGGAAAAAACAGCCAAGATTGAGTATGCTGAGCAGTGCTTGACAACTTTAAGATTAGAGTTGAAGGTGAGATCATTGCACATTGTTGAAATGAGCCAAATTTATTAACTCTTACTGTCAGACACATGCATGTACATTCCTGCATTCTGTACAAAGGCTATTGGAAGAAAATAGATAATCCTCAGCTATATCATGCATTGTCAATATAGTGTTTGTCAATGTTATATATTTATCTTAGGAATTTATTATATTTTGATGTGTGGATGTCTTGGTGGTTTATGACTGTGATAAGTACTATGCAGGCCGCTGAGTCAAAAATGACAAGCTATGAACGGGAAATATCATCATTGAAGTTTGAGATCAAGGATTTGAGTGAGAGGTTAGAAGCTGCAAATGCTAAGGCCCTTTCATTTGAGAGGGAAGTGAAGATGATGGAACAGGAGAAGATTCATCTGGAGGAGAAGTATAAGTCTGAGTTTGAAAGGTTTGAAGATGTACAAGAAAGGTGTAAATTTGCTGAAAAGGAAGCTAAGAAGGTTAATGATTTGGCTGAAAAGGAACGAGCTGAAGCAGCTGCTGCTCGAAAGGCTAAAAATGACTTTGAGAAGTTGGCAATGGAACGATTGGCTGTTATAGAGAGGGTTCAGAGGCAGATTGAAAATTTGGAGAGACAGAAAACTGACTTGACTAATGAAATAAATGGAATACGTGAATCGGAGTTGGAAGCCCTCTCAAAAGTGGCACTACTGGAGTCAAGAGTTGAAGAAAGGGAGAAGGAGATAGAGTCACTGTTGGACTCAAACAATGAGCAGAGGGCTAGTACAGTTAAAAAGCTTGAAGATCTTTTGGAGTCTGAACGTAAAGCCCGTACTGCTTCCAGTGCCATGGCAGAAAGACTGTCACTTGAGGTACAGTCTGCGCATGCTAAAATTGATGAACTTCAGCAAGAGTTGACTAAAGCTCGTCTTAATGAAACAGCATTGGATAGCAAGCTCAGAACTGCTTCACATGGTAAACGTGTAAGAGCAGAAGACTTCTGTGAAGTGGGAGTGGGATCTGTTCAAGATATGGAAACAGATGACAAAGTTGAAAGAGCAAATAAGAGGTCAAGGAGAACAACTAGTCCATTTAAATACACACAGCTAGAAGATGGCGGTTCAGTGTTCAAGGGCGATGAAGATAACCTGAGTCAGCAATCAAATCATGACGATTACACTAAGTTTACCGTGCAGAAACTTAAGCAAGAACTCACCAAACATAATTTCGGTGCTGAACTGCTTCAGTTGAGGAATCCCAATAAGAAAGAGATCCTTGCTCTATATGAGAAATGTGTTCTTCAGAAGTCATAACAATCTTCTATGTATAGGTCAGTTGAATATAATTTATCAGAAGCTTAGTTGATAGGTGAGTTAATGAGCATAGAAATTCTGAAATCATTTAGTGTAACAATGCTTTCCATGGTTGTCGGTCGACATAAAAGGAACTTGTAGGGTTTGACGTGTGTCTTATCTAACAGAGGGCGTGTGTAATTTACGGTGTGACCATTCTTGTTTGGGTTTAGCTGCCATTATCTGTTATTCCATCTTTCCTTGATTCTGTTAATTCCCTGGAATGGGCGGAGTAAACGATATCGCATTTAGAGCCCCGAAGGCTAGTTATTTGAGTTGTGGTTTTTCAGCCCAAGAATTTTGTCTTGGGTAAACACTTGGATACGTGGAATACTGTACTTGGGCAAGCTGCCAAGTGTGAATAAGAGCCTCATGCATGACGTACTAAAATAAAATCACTTACCTAGAGTCCTTTAAAAACGAAATATAAAATAATTTTAATACCTTTTCAGTTTTCTAATTATTTTGATAATGCCGCCCGTCTACGTGGCAATGAAGACGAGCAGCCACTTTCCTATGTTAACTTTTTAATAGAGTGGCCCATTTAATAAGGGCCAACTCTTCTAGTGGGGCAAACTGTCCATTTTATTTTATTTAAGATTTTGTTTTATTAAATTTTCAAGTCATGAAACTTAATGTTGATGATGACCCAATTGTGGCTGCCAGTCGCAGAAGACTTGACTGGTTGATTGAGGGTTGTTCTTGGGACTGAAATTTAATGAGAATTTTATTTGTCTTTTGTTATTTCTGGTTAAAATCTTTTCACAACATCCAAAATGGGAAAAAGATTTTAATTTTCATGGCAATCATGTTTATATCTAATTTAATTTTTCTGCATTTTCTTGGATTTGTCAAGAAAAGAGAGAAGTTATTTGGGTTATATATAGAGATGGCAAATTTGATTCAACTTTGGGGGTCTCAATTCTCCCCGACCCTAATGAATAAGAGTTTTTTGATAAAAATAAGAAAGAAAATGAGGATGAGAATGAAAAAATTTTTTGTAATCAGGGATGGACCGGGGATGAAGATATATGTGTCCACTCCTCGGTACCACCTCACCCTGCCCTGCCCTGCCTTGTCTCGTTTTATCCTGTCCTTGTCCCTTTTTATTAATATATTTACTTAAAATACTAATATATTTTTATAGTTTAAATTATTTATGTTTTTCAAATTTATTTAGGTTTTTATTGTACATATTAAGTGATTAATATATTATATTTGTGATATTTAAAATAGTGGATTAATTTTAATTTTACTTAATTTTGTTATTTAATATATTTATATTATGTTTGAAAGATATAAAATAGAAAATTTTTTTTATAGGTACATGGAGATGATTTTTTCCAGTGAGAAAAAAAATTTTTCTTTATGAGAATAGGATGAAAACTTATTTTCATATTAAAAAATTTTAACCTTAATCTAACCCTTAAATATTTAAATTGATTCAATCTGATCTAAATTGACTTAAAATTATCTATTATTTTTACTCTTTAAAATGTTTTTAATATTTAAATTTCTTTATCAAATTACTCTAATTTATTATTAATAAAACACACAATATAACATTTTGTTTTGTTTATAAATTGATTAAAAATTATATACTAAAACCTTTGAAACACATCAATAATCTGATTAATTAAATCATATTTTTACTACTTAATAATAAAATAAGATATTTAAATAAAAATAAAAAATATTTAAATTCTATCAGGTTACTTTCGTATTAATCTTAGTATTATCATATATATAATTTTAAATTATATTAGATTGATCAAAAATAAATTTTGTATTAAAAAAATAAAATCGTACTCTTTTTTTTTTAGCCAAGAGTCTTAAAAATATAACAAACATAATTATTTTATTCGTCACTTTAATAATTCGATTGTATTGAATTCATGAATAAAATATTATCTACAAAATTCCATTTTAAATTTGAGCTTGCAAGTTTCCATATTTTATATTTTTTATTTAAAAATACCAAAATAGTCAGATGGGGCCACGTGTTGACCCAGTACAACCAATCCCAACACCCTTACAAAAAGAAGCATCACACAGTATAAATATTCACACATAAGCATAAATAAATAGATAAGCAAAATTACAAATAGAAATTCGGTGAGAGAAAGAAAGCAAGCACAAGCCAGCCTTGACCTCAGCCCATCCGCCTCTTTCTCTCGACACAGGTCAAGCCATATTATTGCTTCTCACCACCTTCTCTTCTGCACAAATCACCACCACCACCACCGCCAACGATCCTTTTCTTCGTTTTCTACATACGCAGATTCTCACTTTTTGAAATTTTCAAATACACCCCCAACAGTATCACACATCTTATTCCATAATGCCAGCTCAGAAGCGGTCTTACGATAACTCCTCCATTCCCGCTCCTGACGACGCTTTTGATTCCCCGCCACGTCACCACTCCAACAACAACCACCACCACCATGCCGAAACTAGTGCTGCAGGGGCAGCTGCTGCTGATGTGGATGGTAGCGGTACGTATAGTGTGATTATGTTATTGTTATTATTTTTATTCTCCTGGGAGAGTGAAACCGTGACTCTGCGTAATTGTGAGTTCGTGTGTGCATTTTGCTTTGGGTTTTGATCCTCGTTTTTGGTTTTGTTTGTCTTGTTATCAGAATCTGATCGAAGCTCTTCGTCTGGTGACGAGGCAAAAGACGAGTGAGTTGGTTTCTTCTTTTTTGTTACCTTTACTCGTTTTCTGAGCTCGATTGCGCGATCTGCATGTTCTGTGTTTTCTGTTTCTTGCATTTACGCCTACTTTCAAGGAACTTCAATATGGGTTTCGTGGGCTATAATTTGTGGCTCTATTTTGTGCTCGCTTGCGCTCGTTGAAGGCGGGCAGAGCTTAGTTTTTGTGTAGAACGTAATAGTATGCCTCAAAGTTTGTTTTGGGATTGGTTATGTTGCTTCAACTTAGCGGTTGAATTTTGCATGGAGTGGTTGATTAGAAGTGCTGTAGTAGCGTAACGGCCGGGTTGCGTTTGAGGCGTGGGTAAATCCTTGTACATCGAGTTAAGCTTGGTTTGGTAACGCATTTTACTGAGCGGAAGGTAATTATGTTGTTGTTTTAGTCAATCGAGATGTCACAGTAATAACGCTGCTCATTTTATCGATTCTTGGGCCACAGTGTTGGCTCCTGTGGCTCAAGATCCATTGGGACGTTACTGTGGTGAGTTTTTGCTTTTCTCGAAAGCCACAGTTGACTTCAGTGGTAATCGATGCATAGTCTGATCATGTCGATCACTAAGCGTGTTTTATTCTGCTAAGCATGTGTTTTTTCAGTTACTTGGTTCATGGAATCTTGTCTAATTCACACACCTGCTAATGAGTTCTAGAATGCATACTATGTATAATAAGAAAAGTGATAGTTACATTGGTGAACCTATAAGTTAATCGTCAGTCTCTGATATGCTAATATGGTTGCATTGGTGTTTGTTTGCAGGTTTGTCCTAGTAAAGTTGTCTGATATACGCAAGGAAGTGCAATGTCCTATATGTCTGGGTAAGATTCTAGTATGATTAGTTAACTATGTTTACTTTCTACGTACTAATAAATTCTATATTGCCACTATTTAATTCTGCTATATGTTCTATGAAAACTTTTATTTGGGTGTCCTCCTAGGCTTATATATAAGTTTGGGTTCTTTTAGGACTCATAATATTCTATTATGGAATGTAATTCAATAGTTATAGACACATGTATTAGTTTGGTAATAATGAGTCAGAGCTTCTATCGTAGTATTGAATCATTGAGATTTAACTTTCCTGTAATGATATATTGCTATAATCTCAAGGATTCTGTTGCATACAAGTTACATAAATATGTTTTTAGTTTGGCTTAGCCCTTAATCTGAGACATACAACATGGACCTTTTGTATTTGGTGACTCTTCAGAAACCAAATAAGTTTATTAGTTTCAATCATTTAGAAGCATTTTTAAAAGGCGTAGGCCTCAACTGTCAGATACACTGGAGATCTCTGGACTGGTCACTGGTGTTATTGCCATTTTAATGAAAATCTTAAATTGAAATTGCAGTTTCAGCTCGCTGGCTTGTAGCTTTACATTTGTTTTGTATAACTCGGAGTTTGTATTATTTTCCCTCAAGTAGACGAGATGATTAATTGAAACAAGAAAAGTTCCTATACAGTTTCCCTCAAGGATACTTATAGAACAAAGTTTGAATTGGTCTTAGATACTGATCAGGTTGGTCTTTGCAATAGTGTGTAGTTTCCTCAATCAGGTTGGTCTTAGATACTGATCATAAGTATTTATTGAATGTTGTATAACCCACTGAGTAGCAGATTACATTCTATCCACAAAATTTTGCGTAGTCTTCATGTGGGTTTATAGATTTGCCAATTATTGTGACTGATACAAAGTCATGGATTGTCCATAATCTCTTAATTATTCTATGTATATAGCTTTTGACTTAGCTCACAGCCAATTATCTCCTAATATGTTAAACAAGGTTCTGAGTTGGTATTACTACAACTTAGGCCTTAATATATTATCTCACCCTTTTTCCCCATCTTTTGAGATTTTAAGTATTCAAACACTTTTGAACAATTAGATGAGGGGGTTCTGTTAGAACTATTAGAATAGGATATTAAAATATCAGTGTTACCCAATAGCAGGTTGTTAGGTCAAATGTTTACTGGGCATAGTAATAGAGCTCAAATTCTCAAGTTGGATCTCGCATATGTTTCAATTCACTTGTTCAAACCTCTTTGGATTTGTTTTCTTTGCTCAACAGACTCTGAATCCATTGTGACTTAGCAATTGGATTCACATTAAACATGATGGGTCTGATCTACATATATATAATGTTGTGGGCATTTAGCTAATTGGCTAATAGCAAACAGAAAATATGCAGATTCAATGTTCTACAGACATAGTTTACCTAATTATAGTTCTTTTATGTCCCTCTGCTCTAAGAGCTGCTGGTTATGCTATATTCAACTGTATTTTGTTGGTAAACTCTGTCATATCTTTGCTCTTCTTATCCATGATTAGCACTTTTCTTTCCCAGTTTAAAATTCTTTAGCAATTCACATGCTTCTCTTGTCAGTCTTTATTAGGGTACAAGACAATTTAGTTGGTTCAAACTTGAACAGTATTTTCTTGCACTTACTCATATTTCTTTAACAGATTATTTATTTGAGCCCGTTTTATGTTTTACAAATAAATCAAGTTAAACAGAATAAAATGACTTGAAAACCAAAATTTGCATCATAATTATTATTACAACACTTTCTAATGTCCTCTGTTAAGCACCGATGTAACCATTTAAATGATGGATCTATTTGAATAGTTCATTGACTATCTGCATGGACACTGATTCATTTTGTGATGGGAGTGCAGGCAATGAGCTTTTAAGTTCTTCAGCTGATATGTAAAAGTTACATAACGTCTTTTGTTCTGAGCATTGATGCATAAGTGTGAATTCTGGAAAATTATTGATTTCCATTCTTTGTGTATAGGGATCATTCGCAAAACACGGACGGTTATGGAATGCCTGCATCGTTTCTGCAGGGAATGCATTGACAAAGCTATGAGAATGGGGTATGATCAAAGTATTTACCTTCTCTTTGTTCATTTTCTGAATAACTGAGTTTACATATACCTGCCAGTTTTGCTTTGAGGTGATCTTACTTAGTCAAGTTCAAATGTGACTTGTAAGAGTTAGAGATTTCTTTTATTGAGTATGCTAATAGAAATTCACTGCAGGAACAATGAATGTCCTTCCTGCCGCACACATTGTGCTAGTCGTCGCTCTTTGAGAGATGATCTAAACTATGATGCCTTAATTGCGGCTTTGTATCCAGATATTGACAAATATGAGGAAGAGGTATAAATTAATTTATTTATTGCATTTCACAATATGAATTTGATCCTTATTTAGTTGAAACTCAAGCTTTCATCTTGAATACCTGGTTTAGGAATTGGCTTTCCATGAAGAAGAGACAACTCGCAACAAACAGGTGAGATATTTGGTTATGAGTTCATGTTTATAGGCAGAGGAATTGTTCTCCTTTTATTCCTCTAAATGCTTGTGTAAGCTCAAAAGGGATGTGTGTTTTATTTGTATGTTGTGATTACATGCCCACTTTTCTTTTCGTTGGGCTTTTCATGCATCCTCAAGGAATAGTAGTAATTTCTCTAAAGAAAGCAAAACAGTTGAAATGCTTAAGTGATTATTTGTCCTGTGCATTGAATCCACTGATTGACATTTAAACTTTCAGAATTATAAAATCTCAATTTGAACAATGCCAGCCTTTATTTTTGAATGTAAACCCTTAGGTTATTTTTTGTATAAAGCACACTGGAATATTTTGCACCATATTTTAACCATTTGGTTTTAGGTTTTATGGTTGGTATTCATTGTGCAGTTATATAAATGTCCCCATTCACTCTCATGTTATTGCTTGAAGCCATTAAGTTTTTAGTTTCTTCAAATAGATCCAAGCTTCCATTGCACAAACTTTCCAGCGGCAAACAGAAGCTCTTAGCCGTAAACGGCCTGCTAAAGCCACAGCAGCTGCATTTGTGAGGAGATCAAATGGTCGTTATCGAGATACTCCTCTGGGGAAGAGGAGAAACTATCGAACAACTGAACTTCAAGGATCTGATGATAATGAAGATGCAAATGGAGAAGCAGACAATAATTCATCTTCTGCCGATGAACGCTCTACAGAAGTTAGATTGAAGAGAGCCAAGAGATGGGTTGGAGCTCGGTTTTCTCAATCTTCAGTTGCTGGTAGCGCTGATGGAGGTGGTGATGAAAATGACTCTGAAGTCTATAGAGAAACCATGGGTGCAACTGCTGGACTCATTGGCCCTTCAGAAAGGCTTGCCTGGGGCAAAGGTGGCATGCGGTCTCACACACGACATGGCAGTGTGAGTGGTGGCAATGGTAAGAATGCTCGGAACAGCCGCCTCTCTAAAATAGTTGATTTTCTCCACAACTTGGATGAAAAAGATGACAAGGTAAGGTTGACTTTTTCTTGGTGGTGGTGTTATTAATATGATTAGAAATCTTGCTTATTTGTTGATTTATTGATGAAAGCTATTGACCACACTGAATTCAGATCTATTTTTTTCATCCATAGGCATACTATTTGCAGCTTCTTTATGATTGCTTTTCATGAGATCATCAGTTTATCATTGTTTCTCACGGTTCTCATTTATCCTTTACCAACATGATTTGTTCAATGACCACTCTGTCTGTTTCAGTTGGATATCCACCTCAGGCTTGTTTCTTTTGATGAACAAAGAATCCCAAATTTGCAACAGCCATTCCTGTGCTGCAGGCCTATGTTGTCTGTGAGGGACTTACGTCAGGTAGTACTTCCATCCTTAGTTTAATTTTCAATTTAACGGCACTTTGATCCAAATTTGAAATCATTTTCTCTTTACAACTGAAATTGATTTTCAATTGCCTGTTTGTGAAGTATATTGCTCTCCACACTGCATTGCAAGCCGATGAAATTGAAATATATTTGGTAAAAGAGTTGCATACCAAACTCGACCTTCCAACTTCTGCAAACTCTCCAACTTCCAACCCTGGTGTTATAGATCTGCGCAAAGATAAGCTGCAAGTTTTAAATGAGCAAGAAACTTTGGCAGGGCTTAGAACACAAAATTTCAGCCAAGGGCAACTGGTGAGCTCTCAGCCAGATTAACTCCAATTCATAGATTTCTGCATACAATTCAAATTTTCAACACATCCACCGCAAAGCATGCAAATATAGTAGTGCTATTCTGTTTTAGTCATTGTTTCATAGTTGATTACTAAAGGTATTCCTTTTATCTATGCTTTTCTCAGCTTCTGGCATATCAGAAAAATTTGTCGAACTGAAATTGGTGATGGACATTATTGCTGGATTTGTCATCAAGAAGTAGCTGTTAATGGTGTTTTTACAAAGTAAAAGAATATAAGACTTTATACTTAAAACAGGGATCACAGGCAGGTTTCTATTCCTCTAAAATAATTCATGTTATTATAAGTGAGAGAGGTTTTAGATAATCAAAGGTACACGTAGAGTGTTTGAGAAGAAATCATTAGTGTTGTCATCAAAGTTGCTTGTTGTAACTGATATTATATCATCGTGCACATAATATATTTTGTTTTATGAAGAGGCAAGTTGATCAAGTCCTATCTGATTAACTGAGGACCTCCATTGGAATATTACCCTTTTGTTCTGAAACTTGGGATTGTCCAGCAGCACTGCTTAATCCATAAAAGAGCAACTTTTTAGATCTATTTATAGCCACTGAAAGTGCCTTGAAAACAATTTGAACTGATGATATTATTAACAAATCACTTACCCATTGTACTTCCTTACCTTATCCTAACTCCAGTAGCAATGGTTCACGCATTATCAGAAGACAAACCAAACTTGATATTTTATTATTAGACGAACACGAGTTCAGTTTGATTGTATACATGTATAGCTTTGATGTTCAAGGGCTGAGTGGTGATCTTCCTGAGCTTGCCAAGGTTACGTTCAGGGTGAGGGCGCCATCGTAGGAAAGCTTATCTAGTTCCTCTCTTCTTGTTCATACAGAAACACTTTGTCTATGTTATGGTAATATTTTCATACCATATATGAAAATAAATATTTTTTCAATATTTTTTCATTGTTGATATTGTAATATTTGTAAATACAATTCAAGAAATTTCCATTACAGATAATTATCTCCTTTTTCTAACTAGATGACAAATTAATTCGGCTAATCTAAATCCTCAGAGATTGGTTAAGAGTCAAAATAAATCAAATAAACTGTTTTAATGCCGAATACCAAGCAATAGGAAACACTGAAGCCTCACATTTTGCATATGGTGAACTAAGAAAATGACATGATATAACTGAGATAAGATAACAATACCAGCCAACCTTCTCGAACGTACCAGCGCTTGAACTGTTTTTGGACATGTTTCTGCAAAACTACAAATGAAATAAGGCAAATGCACTGCTGACAAACTTCCGGCATTAGAGGATTATTCTATTGAATTTTACCAGTCACCTGTTGCTAATCTTAAGACACCTGTATAATCAGCTTTATTATTTTACTTCTACTTCATTGATCACATTAACCAGTATATAAGCTGTGGAACCTGGTAAATGAATATTGCAGCATCATCATCAATGGCGAACCTCCCTCGAAACAGGATTTCAATCGATGCTGCAGCGGATAGCAGTTTCGTTGATTCACCTTCCTTTGATGATCTTGTTTGTATTCAAGATCAGAAATCAAAGTCTGCTTCTGCAAACCAAACTGACAAACACGATATACAGTTTAAGTTCACTCATAACAAGAGTTCCCAGGACCCCAATACTCAGCTCCAATTGCAGGACCTTATATGTCAAGCGAAGCAGTCTGAGACGAAGAACAGCCCTGCTACAAACAAAATCAGAAAGTGAGAAACCAAGGTAAAAAGGAGCGCTCTGGAAAGAGTTCATTTGGTCAAAAATTGTTTCAGTCAGTTGTCTCACCATGCAGGCAATGTCGTGCCCACCAGCCAACCACAAAAGATCATACCACCCAACCAAAAAAGTTGTAGAAACCAGAAACTTTTCTTTCCATTCTTTTAATCACAACTGAATTTTCTAGTGATTCATTTGTCAAAGAGTGGGTATTTGTTGTAAGACTTAAATTCAGACTATTGCAGTTTTATTTCCTAGGTCCAGCCACTTCAGCATTTACAAGAGCAGTAAAATGGTCACTAACTGTTATACAGTTCTACTACACCTTACTGAATCGTTCAATGAACACAAGATACTGTAATAGAGCAGATACATCTTACAATGTCTCCAAATATATTTGGATATAAAACTCTTTTTGGTTCTAATCTCAGAGTCTCAATATCAGTATTCCACATTGTTAGGACCCAATTTCAAAGACGAGAATCATCTTTGTCGATTGGTCTAGACGAAAACTCATCTTCTCCGGGAGAAGTGAGAGAGAGAGGGTCGGAGGGTATTGGTTGTCTAAGAGGGAGAGAATTTTCCAAAAAATCGAAACCTTTGGGAGGGGGGAGAATACAACTTTTTAAAGTTTAATTATGAGGAAAAATTTTACCTTTGAAACTAATAAATTTAATCAACTTTAACCGTTTATAGACGAGTGATTAAATTTTTGAAATTTTATAGGTGAAAGTTTAGAAATGCTCTATAATTTTTGTGTGGGAGTACTCTTTTGGCCTATTTCAAACTGACATGGTCCATTGCAAAAATTTCTTGTGAAAATTCTATCGCCTATGAAACAATTTCATAAATAAAGAGAGAGAATAAAAAAGGTCACACATGAAGATATTAATGTCCTTCAATGTTAATCTTAACCGTCAAAATTGACGGACGGTAGAAAAATGAAAATTTCAAATTAAAAAGTAAAAAAATAATTACAGCAAAATTTGGGTGAAGAATGGTGATCTGCCTTAAAATATGGGCAAATTGTAACTAGACATGGACACCATTTACTCGGGAAATTATATTCCAACTTATCCCTCAACAGTGAACGCCACTCAGTCCCATTGACCCAATTTCCGGTTACGTTGCTTAACTCCGTACAGAATGCTTCCCGATGATTACGTAAATTTCTTGTTAGCCGGGGAATTTTGTTTGTTCACCGCGAACTTTTCGCTGTAGTTGTCGTCTCAAAACGAAAGTATATATAACTACGTAGAAATGGCAAAAAATACCAAAAATTATAAAAGTTCAACAACAATTTTTTGTTCAAGTTTTAATTTAATTTAAAAAATATATTTATAATAAATAAAAAATATAAATATTTATTTATGAATTAATTATTATTAAAATTGTTAATTTGAAATAAAGATAAAATTGTTATTTCACTTTTATAAATTTTAAAATATTAAAATTTATACATTTCTTTTCTTAGTTTAAAAAATTAATAATTTTTTCTCATAATTAAACTTTAAAAAATTCTTTTTTTTTTCTTTTTAGATTTCATATCTAATATCTTAGGAAATTTGATTAGTGATCTAGAAGAAGTGATGAATGATGTCATTTTATTGTTGAGTTTAAACGACATGATGAAAGATGATGTTTCGTTATTGAGTTTAGATGATACAACATGGTTGTGGGTGGCCATTCTTCATCGTCCTTCGTAATTAGATTTGAAAGATGGGTGGAAAGTGCCTACTGTCTATTAAAATGGTAGTGGTTAAAGAAAGAAAACAAACCCTAAAAATGTAATCTGAACTTTTCAAACTTTGATAATATAGTGAAATGTTATTTTTTAAAACTTGAAGGAAAAATGATATAAATTTTAAGATTTTAGAGTTTATAGGTAAAATAATAATTTTATCTTTATCTTTAACTGAAAATTTTGATAGTAGTTAGTTTATGATAGGTGTTTGAGTTTTTTATTTATTACAAATATAATTTTGAGATTAAAATAAAACTTGGGTGGAAAATTGTCGTTTTGCCAAATTATAATCACCATTACAGAATAAGAGTAATGATGCACATTTACCGTCCGATTAAGTGTCTATGAACATTTATGAACCTGACACTTACATTAGCACTTGCTCTTTCCACAGGTAGTCCACAGCCAAACGAAAAAAAAAAAATATAATTTATCATGAAATACAACTGTTTTTTATTTTTTAAGTGAAATGCAACTGTTTACCTGTACTCCTTTCCAGTCTTCACTCTCAAAAGGCAAAGCAAGAGCAAAGATTGATAGATAGATTGTGAAATGAAGCTGTAGAGACTGGAAAAAAGGAAAGCAAGTGAGCGAAAGAATTCTTAAACTAAAATGCTAAGATTTACTCTCGTATGGCTTCTTGTTTTCTGTTCGGTGTTGGATACTTGTTCAGCTCGACGTGGTTAGTTTTTGCACCATTCTACCTGTTTTTGTAAGATTAATTTGAGATTCGAACTAGGTTTTTGCATGTGAGTTGATCTCGCGGTTTGATTAATTGAGTGATGAGTTGATATCTCACGATTGAGCGTTCGTTTATGTGAATGAGTTGATGCTCTCTTTTTAAAAAAAAAAAAATTTAAATTGTTATTTTATCTGTTGAGAAGGTGTTTTGGCTTTTGTTTTCTCGGAAAACATGCAAATTGTAAAATTAATTTTAGAGATGGAAAATTTTCGAATTTGAATGTATTCTATTGTTTTGAAAATTTTTTAACTGTGCTGTTTGGAACAGATGAACGAGATAACTTCAGTTTGGATCTGTTTCGTTTGCTGATATAATGTAGTTTCAAAGAATATATATTACAAACAAAAGAAAGAAACTAGAAAAAATGTAACAAGCAACTCAACTGTGCTGAGCCTAATTTGATTATGTGGTCATTGATATATTTGACCCGAGCTTACATTATTTATTGCAATACCATGGAAGCATGACCGAATAATAAAAAAAAGAGCTTTTGAAAGATTAATGTATTCCTTCTGTCTTCCAGCTTGCCTGGATGCTTGGTGTTGTTAAGACATTGTTTTGAAATCCATTTAGCCAGACCTTTACAAGAAGTTGGACACCGTAATGAGTTCTCATTGTCTATTTAGTGCAAAAGTAAGAAAGAGAATGTATGATTTTCTTATATATGTTCTTTTTTGAATTGAAGTCGTTAACTACTAAAGTGAATTTTATGAAAGTCGGCAAAATTCCATATATGACAACCATATTGTACCATTCTCATATTGGGGATTCATCTTAGTGCAACATCATAAGTGAGGTGTTAGGCAGTAGTTCATGGCCTCAGTGTATCCAACACGCTGCAAGCTGTTTGCAAATGTAGAATGATTTAAGTCTTGGTCTCAAACTTATGCTAACAAAAGACAACTGTACTGTTATGCTTTAAATATTTATTCTTCATACTTTGTGTCATGCTTATGAAACATGTTTTCTAATTTCAGCACCTTTTGCAATGCGAATAAGCTGTGGAGCTCGTCAAAATGTCCATTCTAAGCCTACAAATACACTGTGGTATAAGGATTTTGCATATTCAGGAGGCATACCAACTAATGCAACACGTCCTAGTTCAATCACTCCTCCTCTTGAAACACTTCGCTATTTTCCTCTATCTGAAGGTCCTGAAAATTGCTACATAATTAACAGAGTGCCAAAGGGACATTACAATGTGAGAACCTTCTTTGGATTGGTTAAACTGCCTAATTTTGACACTGAACCTCTGTTTGACATATCAGTTGAAGGCACCCAAATTTATTCCTTGAAATCAGGTTGGCATGGCCACGATGACCAAGCATTTGCTGAAGCCCTTGTGTTTCTTACAGATGGCACTGTCTCTATATGCTTCCATAGCACTGGTCATGGAGATCCAGCGATCCTTGCACTTGAAATTCTTCAAGTTGACAGTAAATCATATTACTTTGGTCCAGAGTGGGGTGAGGGTGTTATCCTCAGAACAGTCACAAGACTGAGTTGTGGTAATGGGAAACCAAAGTTTGATGTAGATTATAAAGGGGATCATTGGGGTGGGGATAGATTTTGGAGTCCCCTTCAAACTTTTGGTCAGAGTTCTGATCAAATCAGGTCTACTGAAACTACCATTAAACAGAATGCAAAAGCCCCGAACTATTATCCGGACGCTCTTTATCAAACTGCTCTTGTTAGCACTGATAGTCAGCCAAAATTGGCTTATATGATGGATGTGGATCCCAACAAAAACTATTCAGTTTGGTTACACTTTGCAGAGATTGATGATAAAGTCAGAACCACAGGGGAAAGGGTATTTGATATCCTGATAAATGGTGATATTGCATTTGAAGATGTAGATGTTGTAAAAATGAGTGGGGGTCGGTATACAGCACTTGTGCTTAACACAACTGTTGCTATTAATGGGAGAACTTTAACCATCAGTCTGCAGCCTAAGGGGGGAAGTCATGCCATAATCAATGCCATTGAGGTCTTTGAGGTTCTAGTTGCTGAGTCGAAAACTTTGCCAGATGAAGGTATACGGTCTGTTCTATATTATTTTATCACTAGATTTATCTTTGCTACTACAAAATGCTGATACAGGAATGATGTATGCTAAATATATGCATAAATCTAATTATATGTGTGAGAATACATGTGTGAGCTTGCTACAAGAGCCTATTCACATGTCTTATGGTTCATAGAATTATGACTGCTTAACTGGTTAATGTCTGTTAATTTACTCATAAGACTATGATTGTTAAGTGTTAAGTTCACAATTTCTGTTGTGAAGTCTAGCTTTGTGTATTCTCTTATATATATATATAATGGTATTTTCATACATTGCATCCATAGACCAGACTTTAGGTTAGTATTTATGTCTGGATCAAATTAGTATCTAATTCTCTAGCTAAATTGTTAATATAAGTATAGTCATTATTTTATTATAATAAAAAAAAACTTGTTCCAGTTTCCACGCTGTTTCTGAGGATTTTGCAGTAATTCTTTTTTATTTTAATCTGTGTTAGCCACCAAAAACAATCTTGAGATGACAAACCAAATAAGGCATGAAAAACTAATGTGGGCTAGCCATGAAGGTGAAAAATCATCAGGAAATTTACATTCTCTTATACTGACACTTTAACAAAGTTCTCTGGTTGAACCTCTGAGATCTTGACAACCTTTTTATCAGGAGGTTTAACCATTAACATTTTAAGGAAAATTAACAGCGCAACATCATTACGAGTGATATTAGTGGGTTTAAAGTTTAGCTTAACTCTTTTAATCCTTCAATCATTCAGCTTTTACCAGTTTCTCCTAGGCCAGTTTTGTTCTTTTCTCCCATTGTTAAAACCATTATCTGAAAAAACACAATATTCAAATTATGTTCTTAATTGCTAATCTTCTGTAGACTTGGTTAAAATGGACTTTTTGAGCATCCCTATGAGATTATTAGATCATTTCATTGAGGGAAGCACTTTAAGTAGGCTGGGAACTGGTATAATGAACGAGGTGATACTTTTTATATATATTATTTTGTATATACCTTTGTTTTCTTACTATTAAATATGCATTCAAGATTTCTTTATAATGGGTCATACATTTTTTAATTTGTAAACATCTTAAAATTTTCCTGGCTGAAGCCAGCATCAAGAGTTTTGAACATAATTTAATTACAAACTTCTTTAATTTTTAGTGTCATGCGGTTTCTGTGGATCTGACATGATTTCATGTTATGGCTGAGCAATGAATGTTTTTTTCAATAATTGAAATATCTGTGTGCTGTTTCTGATTTGTTCATCCTTTATTCTAGTGAGAGCTTTACAGACATTGAAGAATTCATTGGGGCTTCCGCATAGGCTGGGTTGGAATGGTGATCCTTGTGTTCCCAAACAACATCCATGGAGTGGAGCAGATTGTCAATTGGACAAAACTAGCAACAAATGGGTCATTGATGGACTGTAAGGGCTTTTATGGAAAGTTTGTATTATATTTGTTGTATTTCCTTTCACTTTTAATAGTTTGAGATCCTCTGTTGCCATTCTGGTTATTTCATGGTTTCTTTTTACTTTTTATTGCTATGCTTTTGATTTTGCCTTGTATTTTGATACGAATCTTAAGAGAAGCACACTTCAAAAGTTAGCTATTGAGATGAGAGAATTCAAGGTCATATAAACTCTATACTAGTTGTCCATACTTTCCAATGTGAGATCCAAGTCTCATACCTTACACTTGGGATCCTAACATACCACTACGTTCTACAACCTTGGTGCCCACTCAAGCTAGCTGTGCACTAGCTCCTTGCTAGCCCTGGCAAACACTGCAATATTGGTGTCACCACCCGTGCCATATGATTGCAATTGGGAGACATGGTGATGACTTTGATACCAAATGATACGAACCTTAGGAGAACAACACCTCAAAAACTAGCTATTGAGATGGGAGAGTTCAAACCCATATAAACTCCACACTAGTTATCCATATTTTCCAATGTGAGATTCAAGTCCCATAGCTTGCACTTAGAATCCTAACATATTTATAATTGGTTAATTCTAAAAGTTTAGATTTCTATTCTTGAATGCTAAAATCTTATTTTTCATGCTACTGCAAAAGGCTTGACAAGTTCGCCATATTGGAAGTTAAAACTTAACTAGAACACAAGTGCCATCTCATAATGTCAGTTACTATTTATTATAGCTCATTTTATTTGTTGCCCCCTATTTGTGTGCAGCTAACAATTTGTTAATTTTTAAATGAGGTGTCTAAAGATTTGGGGTTTCTTTGCTTATGTACAAAGATTTCGCACACTATTCTCTGTCATTGTCATCCCCTTTAGACTTTATATGCTCTCTTTAATAAGCTGTTTCTCTTCATTTCTTCTTTTCATATTGTTCTTTCCATGATGAGGATAGAATGGATTCTCTTTTGAAAGTATGTCAAAACCTTCATCCATGAAAAAAAATTTGTGTTGAAAATTTAGGGGGGGAGGTTGCATTGATTTGTATGAGAGAAGGAGCAATTGGGTGCCCTAATTTGGTTGAAAGGTTGTCACTTTGTCGGTTCAACTTGTCGAGTCAAAATTAAGGATAGCTTAGATTCAAATTGAGTGAGTGTGGTCCAGCTCAAGTTTACAGTTCATTGATAAAACGATTTTGTTTTAACAATTAGTTGACATAGCCTAAATCGAGTCGTGAGCCTAATTCAAATCGAATCAAACCATTCCTTGGCTTGTAAGGTGGACCAAGCCAAATTCCTACTGGCTTGAGTTTGGTTTGCTTTAAAAAACAAATCAATCCTCGACTCAAACTTGGTTTGAATTTGAGATAAGCTGAACCAAGTTGAGCCAGCTTTTGAGACCTAGCTAGCTTGGTTTGGATCTAACCCAAAATTAGCTTATAACTTTGGTTTGTTGTAAGGAAAAAACAAGAGGAAAGTTAACCTTTCTCAGAAACAAACATGAACCTTTTAATTTTCTGTGACATAATCGCAAGGAATTTTGTGTCTCTAAAACAAATTTTCAGCTCTGCACAAAACCAAACCGTATCTACGAATAAACTGAACTTTCATTATATTGGAAAAAGATGTCAGCATTCTTAACTTCTTACACGTCTTCCTATGTCCAAACTACTACCTGCAATGATTTTCCTGAAATGTTTCTTATATCATGCATAGAACTTCTTTTTCCTTTGTATCTCCCCTGAAACTCGGATAAAAGTCACCTACTTCACAGTGGCTATCTGTATGCCTTTTATGAGCAATACTATTCTATCCTTAGTTTTTTAATTTTGATAATATGTTTTTGATAAGTTTTTGGAATTGTTTATGTTTAGATTACTGAGATGAATTCTCTTTTCCATCAATGATGGCAAAGATGTTTTGTTATCTTTACTCATACCTATAAGTTGGTTATTGCCTTGGTCAATTTTTCTTGTTTATACATTCATGTTGTTTGGTCTATGCACTGGATTTCATTTTTTCTTGATCTGAGTTTTTGAATTTCTGTATTCACCGTTGCTCGAAATTTTGAATTGTTAGCATTGTCAATCACTTAAAAATTTACATTTTGGCTAATTAATGTTTTTTCTTTTGATGTCTTCAATCACTTATAAGTATATTTTTGTAACTTAGTGTTTTGCTTCTACTTGATCAGTGGTCTTGACAACCAAGGTCTGAGGGGTTTCTTGCCAAATGATGTATCCAGATTGCGTCATCTACAAAGCATGTAAGTTTATAGCCCATATGTCCTTTTTGTTATACCAAATTGTGTTATTGGTAGCTTCTATGTTGTAATATACGATCTTCATTGTTTCCTTGCACTGGCTCTTGGATTTCTGCTTTTTCTCCAATCCTACTGTAAGTTCACGTATGCAAACTTGGGCATTTGTAGAAATTTGAGTGGAAACAGCATTCATGGAGCTATTCCATCCTCACTTGGAACAATAGCTAGCTTAGAAGTGCTGTAAGTGTGTCCTGAATTCTCTCTCTCATCATTGATTAGGTTTTATTTTCTATACTATTTATCTAGCCACTAGCAAATGATATATCCAAATTTCAGGGACCTCTCATACAATTTCTTAAATGGATCGATTCCTGAAAGCTTAGGAAAGCTGACATCATTACGTAGATTGTAAGATTTGTTAACCTGACACATGAAATCTTATGATACAATAGTGTTCTAACTGAAGTTGGTCTTGATGCAGGAACCTCAATGGCAACTCTCTGTCTGGAAGAGTTCCAGCTGCATTAGGAGGAAGCCTTTTGCATCATAGAGCAAGCTTCAAGTATGTTCCCACCATTATATCTAGCATGTTAATAACTGTAATATAGGTTTACAACCATGAACTTCCCTCATTGTATCGAGGATTACACATTTGTTATCAAGTCATTGAAATACTAATCTCGGACGTTTGCAGCTTTACTGATAATTCAGGTCTATGTGGTATACCTGGCTTGCCTACATGTGAGTTTCGCCTTTCGACTGGGGCAAAGATTGGCATCGGATTTGGTGTTCTCATCATTGTCTTTCTCCTCGTTTTATGTTCAGTAATTTGGTGGAAAAGGCGGCAAAATATTCAACGAGCACAGCAGATTGCTGGTAAATATTCATGATGAATATTTTTTTGGGAACATTATTTTTTTAGAACTTATAATTCCAATAACCTTCTCAAATTAAGTTTGTTTTAAAATAATGTGTATGACATGAGATAGTAATCCTAATTAAGACCTCATAAATCATACCGCTCTCTTCTCAACCACAAAAATTGTGTCAGATTAAGTTTGTTTTAAAATAATGTGTATGACATGAGATAGTAATCCTAATTAAGACCTCATAAATCATACCCCTCTCTTCTCAACCACAAAAATTGTGTCAGACCTTGCAAGGTGCACAAATGCACAAACATCCCTAAAGGTCTGATGTTTTTTGAAGGCAATTTTATGACTCCTTCAACCTTTGTCTTTTTCTGCAGCAAGAGGTGCTCCTTATGCAAAAGCAAGGACCCAATCGTCACATGATATTCAGTTGGCAAAGCATCAGTATCATCACGGTGCTCGACATGCATCAGAGACTGGACCTAGTTTGCTATCATGAATATAGATTGACAATTATTGACCTGTAGTTCTCTTTATGTAAAGTCTGCTCCTGTTTCTGATTCCTGGATTCTGATCTGCTTCCCAACAACCATATATAAACCAACTCTAGATTCGGCTTTGCTTGCCCTCAAACTTGCGGAATTGCTTAATGTTCCAGTAAATATCTGTTTAGTATAGTGAAACCAGACATGCACCTTTAAGAGGTCAGGCACCCCCCCTTGTGGCAGCAATTCTGAAAAGTCAGGTATCTTGTACATTGCTTCAGTTCTTTTCTTCTTTTTGGCTGAATGAATGTTTTCACACTTTGAAGAAACAATGAATATGGAAGTCTTCCTTGTTTCACCTTTTGTTCTTCGTTATGTTGTTTGAAAGGAATACCTATATGTTTATTTTTTGTTCCCAGCTCCATAATGTCAGAACTCAGAAGAAAGGTCTCTTTAAGATGATAGAAGGTTGGTGCTTGTGTCTTCGGTTAGGCTCTAACTCTAAACTCTTTAAATTATAGAAAAGATGTAATCGTACATCATGGATAAACCTTAATATTCTGTTCTATAAATATGTTCCTTCTCTATATTTGTGTAGTCTACCGTTAAGCAGCCTGTATTGATGATACCTTTTAACTTAAGGTGTTCCTAACTCTCACTGAGGGTTTAAGTTGATGTAGTACAAGATTCGAATGTAGATTGGACGTGGAATTAAGAGCTCTTTAAGAAACTCTCCCACTGTAATGTGCATAGGACATATTATGTCATGAATTATTGGGCTCAGTAGCAATTATAATATAGATGGGTCTAAATAAATGGGTACCCAAAAGGTCAGACAGGAGATCAAGAAGCAGAACAGATTTTGGGCCCAAATCTTTCGATAAATATGTGGAACAAAAATCTCTAGTGTAATTCCGCTTCCTGAGAGAAAGCAATTTGTGTCAGAAAAAGAAACCCTAATAATAAATACAAGCAAGTGGTATCAAATAATACTTAGTAAATCAGATACAAAAATTTAGCATGAAAAAAGGCAAAACTTTTCTCTAGTAGGAGTGGTTATAGTTTTCAGTTGACATACACAAGGGAAAGAAAACCCACAGGCCAAAATAAATTGCACTTGAAAATGATGGAAAATCGCACCTGCACAGACACACGTGCCATGATGTAAGCAAAAAAATAAAAAAAATCCCAAATCATGAAAATTATACCTTCACGTGATCATGTGTCAGTGAGTTGCAGGAGTCCTCTTCGGTCATTCACCTACATCACCCGCCAACCACAACCACAGAAACCACCGTACACTTTTACTTTAACCCGCTAAGCCAACATGGGCCACTTTCATTCATGTCCTGCAATCAAAAGCGAGTCAAACACGCCAAATCCCCCCGCCCCGCGCATTTTTTAAGCCCACCTCAAACCCAACCCAACCCGCTCCTGTCTCCTGCGACTCAGACACCTCCTATGTACCCTCCACGTGGGGTCTCTGTAAACTTCATCAGCTATCATCCATTCACTATCCGACACGCCACCCTCTGCTAACTGATCACTTAATCATATGTCTTCTCTTTCTATTATTTTTTCACATTTTTTATTATAAAATGTTTAAACTGTGGCAGGCGCAGCTGAGGAACGCCGTACAAGAAGCATAGGGCTTACGTCATCATCGGCTCGCAGAGTAGTCACATGACGCTCTCCCCTCTCCCCCCCTTCTGCTCTTACGTCTATTCAGGCGGCGGCTCTCTGATTTATAATTTTATTTTATGGTAGGTCCCACTTGCTTTGTTGCTCAACGTCTCGTTTGTATGTCATCAAAGAAATGGGTACCGTTGAATCTGAGTGAAACAAATCGAAGGGTTGAGAATGCGCTGAGCGTTCTTTTTATTAAGGTCTTGCCGTCCAACCGACGATTACGGGTGACCTAGTGGGTCCCTCTCACTTTTTACATCTTCGGCTTTACCCCATCTCTTTTTGCTTTTGTTGACACACACAGACATTAGCATAGACACACTTACTCTCTCTTTGTTTCTGTTGATCGCAATGGCGTCGTCACGTGAAGGACACTACAGAGGGGTTCGCAAGAGACCGTGGGGAAGATACGCTGCCGAGATACGTGACCCATGGAAGAAGACTAGGGTTTGGCTGGGTACATTCGACACACCGGAAGAAGCTGCACTCGCATATGACGGTGCAGCCAGGTCTCTCCGTGGCGCCAAGGCCAAGACGAACTTTCCCCCGCCTGTCACTGCTAATCTCCCGCTCGATCTCAACCTTCCATCTGACATTAATAACAATCATCATCATCATCGGTGGATCAGTACTCCTTCAACTCCATACCATCACCGTCATCAGCAGCGCTTCGCTTTTGGTGAGTTTTTACAAACTGGAGTACTTAAAGAAGTGAACTTTGATGGACAGACATCAGCTTCTGTTAAAAACGTTGACGCTGCCGTTTCTGGCGGCGCACCCATGCCTGAAAATGTCTCCACCGCGTCGTTATTGGGGATTGTGAGACGTGGCTTGCCTATTGATTTGAATGAGCCTCCACCGTTGTGGCTTTGAGCTAGGCTTCCTGTTATAGGCATTTTACGGCGTCTCTTTTCTGCTTCACTTTCATATCACTTTATCCTTTCTTTTGACTACTTCTAGCTATCACCCTTTTTTGTTTATTAAATGTGTACCGTTTTTTCCTTTATTAGAGGAATTAACAACAAAAAGGGAAAAAAAACAAGAAAAAGGATGATCAGAATTAGTAGGAATCTGAGAACTCATTCATGTATATATATATATATGCCTTTGTTTTCTGTTTCTATGAACATTTTGCTCTTTGTTATTTTTGTTTTTCGTAATTCTCCTGCTTTTGTGTTTTGACCTTTAGCCGATGGGATTTAAACGGCCGGTGATATTATCATTCTTTCTTCCTAATTTTCCGACAGCTTTGATTCCTTTGACCCACTGCCCTGATATTTGGACGATGGATTTGCCAAACCTAAAACACAAGCATTCTGGATTTTTAAGGTACAAAAACGCCGGTTCCACGCGCTGGTTACGAACGCGCCGTTATTGACTGTTTGTGCTGTCTGTAAAAACGTAGTCTTTTGTTATGGGACAATGCGACGCAAGCGTGTGTGTTTAGCATTCCTTTTTCAGTTTTATAGTCCAGAGATCTGGTTCTGATAAACTTGTCAGCGTACAAATTTTCCCAAGTGTATGCCCACGGTCGCTTTGAGCGCGTGTAATTTTATCAGTAAGTTACCAAAATACCCTTGTTCTTGCAAATATTTTTCAAAACAAATTCCGTCCTTATTTATTTGTTTTTAATATTGAAATATAAAATACAAATAGGCCTTTAATTATGGTAATATAATAATAATAATAATAATAATATATATATTATTATGAATGGATAAATACTAAGAAATTGTAATTTAATATATTATTTATAAATTAAAAAATTATTTTATTCATGCATATATTACTGTAACAGTTACGTATCCTTATATCCTATAAAATAATAATATTATATATAAACGTCTAAATTTTTATATAAATAATTATATGTTGTTTAACGATGAAATAATATAATATTAAATTATTATTTATATATAAAATTATAATTTGATTGAAGGGATAAAAAAGAAGGGTGCGGAAGAGGCGCGTAGGTAATGTTAGAATTGGGAAGAAATGCCTCCGCTCCGCCTATAACTATTTTCTTGGAAGATGT
This sequence comes from Mangifera indica, assembly GCF_011075055.1. Lineage (NCBI taxonomy): Eukaryota > Viridiplantae > Streptophyta > Magnoliopsida > Sapindales > Anacardiaceae > Mangifera > Mangifera indica. The sequence continues at coordinate 13,804,709 of NC_058148.1, read as the reverse complement.
GGTCCACTAGGTTGAAAAAAACTTTGTAATTATGAACAAGATAATGTCCTTCTCTTCCCCTTTAGCCCCCAGATGTACTGTACTGTACTGTTCTGTGCGGTGCGGTCCTCCCCCTACCTCTCAGAGCCTCCCCTCTCAGACTCAGTCTCAGTCTCACCTAGAGCGACCTCAAAATTTAGTCAAGTCATTATTTATTCTCCATTCCCAACACAATCTATATATAATTTTACTGTTTATAAAAGTCTAAAAATAAAAAAATTTTATATCAAAAAACCTTTTTATCATTTCAGAAAACGGAATTTATTCGTTGAAATAGACTATTGATCAGAATCTGAATTTTTGAAACTTAATACACAAGCTTTTTAGTTTAAGAAACATTGGGTGGGACATAGTGAGTTGGCCTCTTGTCAACATAAATTCTTAGATACGCCCCCACTCGGCACTCCACCTTTCTTGTAAACAATTGTCTATTAATTTTAAATTATAATATCCAACAAAGGAGCTGATTTTTATACAAAAGTCGATCTTTCTTGGCTCTTGACTGTCTTACTGTCCAGTCATATTAATTGTCCATCATGCTAACTATAGTCATGTCATCACTATTTACCATACATGTCATAATTTTTTCTTTAAATTTTATTCAAACAAAAAATTATTCTTCCAGCCTCAAATTAAGTGAGAGTTTGAAAGAGAAAAAAAAACAAATTTTGTCAGAAGTAAAAGAAGAACACGCAAGGTCAGGACTCAGGACGGACTTCACCTAATTCAATCGTCATCAATCATCATCATCATCGCCCACTGCAACTGCATCAGAGCCGGCCATTATTTCACCTCTTACAACGACGGATTTGACTACCTTCAAGATGGTCCCCACCGTCATTGCACGTGGCGTACCCTCGTGAATTATAGGTTTCGGGCCCCCCACGAGCGAATCCTGTCTGCAGAAGAGGCGTCAAGGCGCTCAAAAGTAAACACATTGCACACCACGACATAAAAGTGAAAGTAAAGTCATTAAATGCTTTCCAGACAGAAAAACTCCGTGGGCGGCGGCGTTTCGACGCCGTTTGTTGTCCTACGTAATCCAACGGCGCCGTTAACTATATATATATATATATATTTTATGAATATAATTTTATATACCAATAATTATATATTATTATTTAATTAAAAATTAAAATAAATTAATATTTAATTATATAATAATATATTATTAGTTATATATAAAATTATGTATATAATTTTATTAATATTATATATTATGATAGGTATATGTTAAACAATAAAAAGAGATATTGATATGATGATGCATGATTGACACCATACATCCATCATCATACATGATAAAATGTTGAATGTTTCACATCACCATCACATGTCAATCACATTGGTGAATCGGACCATACATTCGGCCCAACTAATAATCAAATTGATTATTTGTTTAAATCATTATTAAAAATAATATTTAAAAGTAACACGTGCTATATATTGATTGAAAAGATTATGGATTTAAATTTCAATAATCACCTTAATGGAGGTGATTTAGTCTTTGTTTCAGTCACAAACAATTAAAGAGATTAAAGAAAAAAAAAAAAGGCCAAAAAAGAGAGATAAAATAAAAAAAAGATAATTGATTGTCAACGATCATTAATTAATATAAAAAAGAAAAGAAACAAATCATAAAAAATATTTATACCTTTTAAAATTTGGGGGTAGGAAAAATTATAATAAAACTTAATTTTTTAATTAAATAATGATTTTAATTTTAATTTTAATTTTTAATAAAAATTTAGTTGTAAGTAAATGTTTAAATTTTTAAAGATTTAAAAATTTTTATTATTTTTTTCAATGGTTGGACAGGGGTAAAAGATAGGGTGGGACCTAAGTTAAGAATTTTAACATATGGGAAACGGTAGGACGGCTGAAATTTGACTTTGGTGTTTCTATAAGGCCAAAGGATTACTTCCTACTTAAGATAGGTTACATTTTTTAGTTTTTTTTTTTTTTAATTTTGATAATCTCAAATATTCATCTATGGCAGATAAAATTAATGAAACTCTAACCTCTTAAAATTTTATCTCTTTTTGTCCCCTTAAACTTTAAAAACTAAAAGTTTTCCCCAACATAAGTTTTAAAAATAACAATTTTTCTCTAGAGTTTCGTTTTGATATCTCTTACTCTTTTACCAGCAGCTTCTTCCTCTCGAAGCTTCTTCTTCCTCCGAAGGTTTCTTTCCACCCATTTAGACTCTCGATCAGCGTCGAAAGACTCGTGGAAGACGAAGTGACAAAGTTCTTCGTCTTCCATCGGTCCTCCGACGTCGATCGAACGCTCAAATGGAAGGAGAGAGACCGTCAGAGGGAGAGGTCGTCTGTAATGACACCGGAGAGTAAACTATCATTTTTTTAAATTTAGACTAAGAAAACTTTTAGTTTTTAAAGTTTAGAGGGATAAAAAAATTATATTTTAATTTATTTTTAATATTATAGATAAAATAATGATTTTATCCTTACTATCATTAATTTTAATTATTTATAAAAAAATATTTGACATTATCAAAAATAAAAGGGGGAAACTTGAAAATGTAATATACCTTGGGTGGGGATGTCCCTTGGCCTTTCTATAAAAGACAACACAAATGGTCATAATCACCGGCCTAAAATTATTTATTATTATAAAAATTGTTTTGTGAAACGTCAATTATTGAGTGTTTGTTTTTTTCCACATTGAAACGTGAATGACACGTTTAACTTGGGAGACATATAAATAAAACACATGTTTCATTTTAAAAATTTTTATTGGTCTAACCTCTCTAGACAGTCAATTTAAGAAAAAAAATATACTTATCTTATTCATCATTTAAAAAACGTTTTAAATATTTTTAAAGATTTGTTCTCTTTTTTTCCCAAAATTGACGAAGGGTCTTTTTTCCGTGCATGTGTTTGGTTGATGAGAAAGTGAAACAAAAGAGGGAAAAATGGTCTTGGTAGTTAATAACTTGTTTGTTTTCAGCCACTTATGTTATGGATGGAGAAATTGAAGTGTTCAGCGGCTACTTTTGATGATACATATTGGGTTTGATACACATTTCGAGTCTACGTCCATTATGACAAATCAACCCGATTCAGTTACATGAAAAATTGCCATAAGACAGGTAAAGGCAATTGATTTGTTTTTTCAATATCCAAAAATGGGTCATCCTATGGAGAATAATGCAAAAAATAATAAAACAAAAGAATTTTACGTTTTTCTCTTCCCCCTTTCAAAAATCAATGCATAGAGATTATGTCTCTTAAGGATTGTAATACTTGGATAAAGAGGATCGTGAAAATGACTCACGTCAGATTCTCAGAGCCTCATTAAATCAACCACACCAATGGTAAACCAATTCAAATACGTTTTTTAGTTTACATAATTTTATGTAATATGATTTACGATATGTTCATATTTTGAACATCTAAATAGGTATTTAGATAATGTATCATTATGTGATTATGTAATTTTAAATAAAAAGGATAAAATGGGCACTTTTTAAATTTTAAATAAAAAAAAAATTGTTAGATTTTTAAATTTAAAAAAAAATATAATAAAATTTTTGTGTTTTTAATGTTTTTTAACTAAATGATATTTTCACTCTAAATTATAACCAAAAAAAAAAGTAAGTATTTGAGTTTATAAAAATTCGTATAAAATAAATAATATTCTGAATCTCCCCATTTGTCTACTCTAAATAATGCTACAAATACAGTCATTCATTGAAATTTCATTTAATTTAAGTATTCAATGTCATTTTTTGTGCAATTGAAACGGAAACATCACAACAAGAGCACTGCAGTACAAAGTCCAGTCTTGAATGCAGCTACTTTATGTATAAAATGATGGCTCTAATTGGCGGGATGGATGATCAGAAATGTTTAATGACCTTTTTGTAGACAATTTTTTTAAGGGAAAAACACTATTTTTCACTCAAATTTTAGGGCATTTTCAAACCTATATCCACGAGAGATGAAAAATCATAATTTCTATTTATGGCTAAACTGCCGTCCAAAATTTCAGTTAGAGACAGGGGTAAAATTGTTATTTTACTTATAAACTTTAAAACTAAACCCATCATCAAAGTCTAAAAAGTTTATATTTTACCCTAGGGTTTACTTCATTCTTTGACCACTACCAACGATCGACGCATTCCACCAATCTCTCATCTCCAATTGCAAAAGGCGACCTTTCGTTGCCTAAATCTGGACCACAAAACGTCGTCCAGATTTAGAAGAACAGCGTTATCCTTCGTCGTCGCATCGTTACAATGCAACGAGTGACGAAGGACGACGAAGCATTTGGGTGGTATTGTGCGATGAAGAGATCTTCGTCTCTTTGTCGTACTATGTGACGAGGAGATGAAGATCTCTTTATCGCACCACTGTTGTCACACCAAGAGAAGCTGAAGGACGGAAACGACATCGAAAGATGAAGTTTAAGAATGAGGGTGAAACTGCTAGTTTTAAAAATTATGGGGGTGGCTGAGTTTTAAAAAATATGAAAACCCTAGGTTTGAGGGTAAAAATGTTAGTTTTTAAAGTTTAAAAATTTTACGTAAAGGTAAAATGTTAGTTTCTAAAACCTTGGGGGCGGAGAGTAATGAATTTTATAACTTTTTAATATAAATAGTAAAATGACTACTTTACCCCTCCTTTTAAGAGAAAAAATTAACGAAAGTTTGGTTATGGGTGGGAATTGAGGTTTTTGATCTTCCGTGGGTGTAGGTTTGAGAATGACCTAAAATTTTCCTAAACCCTAGGGGGGGAAATGTAAGATTTGAAAGTTTAATCTTGAAAAAAATTATTAATTTTTTGAAACTAAGAGGGAAATAGATAATGTTTAATTATTTTTAATATATTATTAGTTAAATGATGATTTACCTTTAAAGTTAACTATTTTTGTTATTTTTAATAGTTCGTAGGTCAGAGTTTGAATTTGCTATGGTTTGTGGGTGAAAAGTTAGGTTTGTATCAAACCTTGGTTGGGAATATGCCTTTTGGCCTAATTAAAAAAGAAAAGAGAAAGAACTTTGTCTACATTTAAACCTTGGGAGAAAGAGCGAAGCTACCAGTTCTGACGTCGAAAAAAGGAAGAGAGAAAAACCTTAAACTCTAGAGGGAAAAATATAAGATTTAAAAGTTTAATCATAAGAGAAATTATTAGTTTTTCAAACTTATTTGACAAATGAATAATATTTTATTATTTTAAATATATTATTAGTTAAATAATGATTTTACTTATGGAGTTAAATATTTATGTTATTTTAAAAAAACCATGGATTGTAGTTTAAATTTTCGATAGTTAACGGGTGAGAGATGGGTTTGCATTAAACCTTTGGTGGGAATATGTCTTTTGGCCTAATTAAAAAAGAAAAAAGAAAGAACTTTGTCAGTGTTTAATCATAGTTTTTATATATGTTATCTATAATTAAGTCTTTTATATTGTGATTAATTATCTCTATGATTAAGATTTTACCTGGAGAAAATTTCATATCATATCCTTCTAGTTGTTCCTAATAATAATTAAAAGTTTTTAATCACGTGATAATTATATGCTAAATTTGGAATTTTTACATCAAAAAAAAAATTATTCCACACATTGTTTATTCATTATCGAGTTGGTGGAATATGATGCGACGCATATTTCAAAAGATATTTAATCAATTATTAATATTATATACTTTAATATATATAATAAACATTATTATATAACTGTGACATATTTATGCAATGTGATTATATTATATGGTCCTTTTCTTTTAAAGATATGGAACAATATTTTATGTGGAATGACAAGTCTCCTTTATTAGTGAGTTCCAACTGTGCAATTTATATCCTTGACTGCGAATTATTATATTTCATAAAATTATTAATTCAGAGGGAAATATTACCAAATAGCCCTTTCAGGAAAATAATCTTCCATTTGAGTAAGCAAAGCTATTATCCTACGACGTCGTTGGAAGAAATGAGTAGAGAGAAGGAGGGGCCGCCTCTTGATACGGCCGACCCTTCTAGAAATGTGCAATAGTGTCTAAAGTGCGCTGCTAAATTACGCCAAGTAATTTAGACAAACGAAGGAGTTGTCACCTCAGAAGGCAACAAGAGTCCACTCAAAAAGCTTGCAGTAGAATAGCCGCCCCACACCCCACCACCCAATGACTTTTTCATTTTTTAATTTTATAAATTAATTATTCGGCGGTTGCTTTTCATGGAATATAAATAAATAAATAAAATAAATAAATAATAATTTTAGTTATCGTATCACGAGGCATCACCTTCTGTCTGTGTCTAAATCTTAAATCAAATGGTGCTGGTGGACTGTGGGTCCCTGCTTTTGACAGCTTGAACGCAAACCGCCGGCGTAACTGTCTGTCTTAATCAGACACGTCATCTTTGCTCACGGCTTCTCCGCGCCGTACTCTTTGAGTTTTTAATTATTATTTTTATTGTTGCATTGCATGTTATTTTAATCACAAACATGCCATCCAACCATCCATCCATACAGAGTAAAAAAATCAATTAATTAAAATTAAAAAAGGTAAAAGAAATTAAAATAGTGAAAACCGGAAGCCATCTTGCGTGTGTAGCTAACGTAGAATACGTGATTTGGAATAAATTAAGAGTTTGATTAGATGAGAACTTTTAAAAAGGGAAAGCGAAATCCTTGCATAGATATTGACGACCAAAGACCGGGACCCACCAAAAGCGGCAGCCGCGCTTCCCCACTTCCACTTCAAGCACCCGCGTACACGTGGTCCCCAGTTTTGTCTGCTTTCCCATCTTTCTGAATCACATCACACGCACACGCGCGCCCGCGCTAAATCTCATGGCCGTATCACACGAATCTACCAATCGGTCTCCTACGTAGAAACCTCCTCTTTCCCTGATCGCGCGATTTCTATTATTCATCTACACCACAAGATATATTTTATTATTATTTTAATAATACGATAACGAAAGGGTAAAAGCGTAAAAGCACGATTACAGGCTGCTAGGTTCATATTAAAAAAGAACGTCTTTTTCCTTAGTAAAATAATGCGGCCCTCAATGTGAGATTTTATTTGCCCGAATTCAAGGGATTTTATTTGGTTGTTATGCGTTTAATTGTTTGTTAAACTATACTTAGTAGCTGTAATCATGCAGCTGTTACTAAATTAATGCCCAAGATCAATTCCACGTCAATGCCTTAAAAAACAAATGCATTAATTAACTTATGCACTAATAAAAGGGAAGATCTATGGTCGGCCAGATATACTATTTTTTTCTCTAATTAATAATAATATATGGTGGGTGTAACAGTTGTTCAAAATAAAAATTGATTAACTTCAATTAATTGGGACATTTCTCCTAAACTTTAAGCCCTAATCAGTGTTAACAATTCTCTGACATTATTTATTTATGTCACTATCTATTTCTACTAATTTATCAGCTTAAATCATAAGGGAAACTTAATGGTAAATTGGTTTATTCATTGAATTCAATACACCTGCAAGGTAGGTGGCAGGGCATGCCCCATTTGCATCTACCAAAATCCAAAGCAGGAAACTTCAAGATAGACAGACCAATCTACTTTTGCGACAACCAATTCGGGACACCTGTCCCCCGCCACTTTCAAATTTTGGTTTCTTGTAAAGAGGTATAAATAGATTAATACTAATACACACGTGGCAGCGAGTATGATAATTTGAAAGTTCATATTCAAAAGGTACGCTTACGCTAAGCTAAAGCCTGAATTCTAGCATTGTCCGCACCAACAGACAGACGTCTCACAGGTCACAAACAACCACAACTTGCCGGAATATCTTTTTCCGAGATCCGGCGAAGCACCGTCCTTTAGGCATAAATAAATATTCATGAAAAAAAATTAAATAATTCAGGAACATTTTTTCTATTCTTTAAAGGAAGAACGAGTACAGAGAGTAACTAGTCACGAACAACAGAGAAGAGAGTCGAGGGCTTCTTTGCTGCAAAAAAGTGGAGATCAGCTAGGTATTCACATCCGCGATCAAAATCACAGGATACGCTGACGGTCAAATTTTTTGGTTTTTGTTTTTCTAGCCTAATTTTCTTTTTTTTTTTTCCCTAAAAAGGAAGCAAAAAATAAAGTTTGCACGAAAAAATTAACATAAAAGAAATTGTTGTTATGATCTCCGATAAGCGCGCCATTATCTGAGAAAAAAAAGTCAGGCGATTTCTTCTGGAGGAAAATTCAGATCGAAACCGAGAATTCTCCGTGGCTTTACATCGTGGTGGTTTAAATCAACGATGGACGATGAATCGGAGTCACTTTGGACACTCCCGTTACCGGCCGCAGCAGCATGGAAAGTATAATTCTGATGATGATCGTATCTGAGCCGTTGATATTGCTGATTCTTCATAGCAGCAATAGCATCGAAATAGAACACCTGATTCGCAGTACCGAAAACACCAGCCACAGGCTGAAAGGGAAATCTAACGGCAGCGTTAAACCCGCCACCCAGGCCTCCAGCACCGATATTTAGATCCAACGGCGGAGATTCCACCATCAGAGCCGCTTCCCGGCTGGATGACTCCACCGTACTACTCTGACTCGGACTTTGATTATTACAAAGTTTCTTTGTCACATTCTCACAAGGCAAGGGGAAATTAGTTTTAGCTTTAGCGCCGCGAAATTCACGTGCGGCGGCATCATAAGCTCGAGCGGCTTCTTCAGCCGTATCGAAAGTTCCAAGCCAAACACGGCTCTTCTTGCCGGGATCCCTAATCTCCGCGGCGTATCGGCCCCACGGCCTCTTCCTCACTCCCCGAAAATGCACCTCTTTAACGTTCCCGCCGTTATTATTGTTTCCCGCCGTCTTATCTCTGGGAGCCATTTCGTTAAATATTCCTCCGGTTGGTGAGTGTTTCGATTTCTGTGTTTAAAGAGAAGTAACAAGGTGGGGACGCAAGGAAGGGGTGAGGAGGTGAGATTGGTTTTATAGAGAAATCAGGAGAGAGAATCGAAGGGTAGGGCAGGCACGGTCAATGAGGGATTTGACTGAGGGCGGCTGGGAAGAGAGAGACTGGGTGGTAGGGTATTATCGTCATGTTAGTTCCCGAATTACGTGGCATGTGGGTTGTCGAGAGAGCAGATAAACGCACAGTTGATTGCTTGCAGTTGATTTCCTACCTCCCACGCTCCTTCCTCGCGCGTTCATCTACGCAAGCAATTACATTTTAATTCGGATCATAAAAGTGGAGCGTGGGTTTGGAGAGAAAGTGGTAGAAAATTAGGCGGTTTTGAACAAGTTGTCGGCATATTCTGCTATCTCGCCGCGTGACTTGGATAGTTTGTTGGATTTGAGTTTGAGGGCGTGGTGGCTGTTTGTTCTTTCTCTTTCATCTTTTTTTCAGGCTTTTATTAAGCCCACGCCTTCATCCCTTAGAACCGCTCGCTTCAACCAACAGGTGCTGCCTTTTAACCAATAAGGATCTGACACGAGTTATTTGTTCCTTTGGGCAAAGCGTAGAAAAACCACACACCGCTTCCCACAGGAGCGAGACCAGTATCAATCTCACCCGACAAGTCTCACTTGCACTCCAACCACATTCCTTGACTTACACGCGCAGCAAATTTACTATATTATCCCTTTGCAATGTTAAATGATAATTACAGTAATTAAGCAACGTTTAAAGCTTCTAAATGAAAATGGAATATGAGTTTGAAGAAAATGATGAGTAACAGTTGTTTGAATTGTTGATTTAGGATGGGCGGAACATAAACTCATATTTAATTTGATGGATAAAAGCGTTTTAATTAAGATATGCTTTGGATAATTTTATTACAACAGTACAGTCAACCTCGTAATTAAATGGATAATTTATTAATAAGTTTCCGTTTCAGGCATGGGTGGCAGCCTAATTAGAATGTTAATAATAACAATGGCTGTTAATTGCTTAATTAATTGCAAAATAACAGCATTTATCCTGACAGAGCCGTGACGGCAGTCAATTGTGGATTATCATGCATGAATTGGCAAATATTATCAATAAAAGCTCGACAATTTGAACTTTAACCTTGATTAAATTGATACTAAACATGTTTAATTTTAATTAGTATGTTAGTTTTGTGGCCAAATATATATGAAAATATAAAGAGTATTATAATAGTTTGGTGGGTGTTGAGAAGATAAGATACAGAGAATCATTCCACTATGGCAATATCTTATCTATACGTATCAACATGTATGGTGATAAATGATGAAACAAAAGCATTGTTATGTTTCCTTGAACAACCACCGTAGATTTGGCTGCTGCACAGTGCAGTGCCCATATCCAGCTTACATAAATGGTTCAGAATATTTTGGCTGCCGGAGGCAGGGTGGGTGGATGGGTGGTCCACCATCGCATGGCCCTTAAGGCTTGTGTGCACGAAGGAAGCTACGTGGCACACAACGAATGGAGATATCGCATATCAGAAATTCAGAATGAAACAAAATCGTATATAAACTGGCTTCAGCTTTAAAGTTTCAACATGAAACACGTCGACTAACAGGTATCGCCAACTTGTGGCTGCAGGCTTTTTTAATTCAAGTTTGAAAAATCATCGATGAATATGCATGGCCTTTCATTATCCTTTACATTATATTTGTGAATGGGTGGCACCAGAGTAGCAGAATTTTGAAGAGCAGAAGAGTGAATGGGGTTGCTGCGGCTGCATGATCAAAACTCATCATGGTCCTCCTGCACCGTCCAGGAGTCAATGGAGTTCACGGTGAGGATACTTAATTGAATGTCATGTGGGGGACTCCAGGAAGAATAAATTTGGCGTGTTGAATTGAATATACTGTTAAAGTTGATTGGACTTAATATTGACATTCTTTGCTGATAAAATATGCAACTTATTCAAACCCTAGACTTGTTCAATCTTTTACTTTACCTGATCAAATTTCAAGTTTGAGGAATTTCATTTCGGAAAATAATATCAAGAATTCTTAAGATATGTCAAGATCAATTTCTTATGTTCATATTGACTTAGAAGAATAAACCCTCATTCAATTTCCTTGCACCTTCCTGTCACAGATGGTTTTACCCAGTCTACTTTAATATATAACTATATGATATAAATAATGCAGCTCGATTCTTCCTCCTTATTAAATTTATGTTACAGATTTTATTATACTAAATATATATATTATAGTTTGATTGTTAGCTGGGTATGTCTTATTTTGATGCATACACCCAACAAAAATGAAATAATATTCATCAACTTAGTTCACTGAACCTTGCAGATATTACAAATCAGTGGCTGCCTGATCATCAACACTGTGCATGAAATAGATAACGCCTAACTTGCCTACCCCAATATTAACTTGGTCAAAATAGAGAGTTATAGAAAGAAAACAAAGTAGCCAGGTTTCCAATTTGACCTTTTGTCTCTAACAAAAGATAATCAAGATCGCAGTGGCGTTGCCTCTTTCCTGGAAGTTGAAATGAAACATTTTTAGGCAAGATTTGTTTTGAAAATTGTCTTTTGACTGTTTCTACGATCTTCAATTTTGTACTTCGATGAGGCTCAAACATAAACATTGTAAGCATTGACCAAAGCTGGTTTGAATATTTTTATACAGCTGGCTTAGGTTGCCGGCAGCCTTGATTCTAATCCTAAATTTATTAATTTTTCAAATTGTTTTTAAGATTGGTTACTTACGAAATGTCGTCCTTTACTGGCCTAAAGTTGGACTCGGCCCAAGATAACTGGCCCACCAAGGGAAAAGGGTTTATTGTACGGTTAGCACTTTTAACTATTATTTATTAAGATAAAATTATATATATTAATAATAATATATCGTTATCAGTGTGATCATAAATAAATAATAAAATAATATTTTATTATATAATAATTATAATTAATGAATGAATTAAAAATTATTATACGCACATAAAATATATTTGGTTCAAGAAAATATAATATTACTCACTAATTAATCTTTTTATTATAAAATTTACCTTCGTTAAGTAATAAAATATTTTGATAATATTTTATTATAAAATTAATATAATAAATAATATGTAGATAACCTGATTAACACATTCTCATAGATATTAAAAAATTATTAAAAAAGTCTTAAATTTATTATAATTTTGTTTACTTAACAAATTTAATTTAATATATTAAAGTGTTTCTTTTCTCACAACTCAACATAATAACTATATATATTATCAATTTATCGAAACATAATATTAATTTATAACTATTGGATATGAATCCACTCATGACGGGTTGATTCAATCTGATTTATATTTTCAATTGAAAAACTATTCGAATTATCATCAAAATCGATGAAATTGACCCAAAACTGAGACTAGAGGTGTGTTTTTCTTCTTCACCGTTTCAATGGATTTCGACGCTATTGACGCCAGAACTTGGAACGATAAGGCTCGCCATCGACTGGGCAACAAAAGCCCCATAGTGCCGTTGCTAGAAAGTCATCGAAAATTGGTTAATTGAATGGACAGAAAAATTAGGGTTCATCATACAGAATTGGGTTGAAATCAAATTAGGAAAATCCAATTACCCGACCCATGGTCAACGGGTTGGTCAAGACTCGTCGATCAATGGGTCAACCAGGTTCAACCCAAATCGATCAATGCCCACTAAGTCAATTGATCGGTCAACGATTAGTACAATTGATCGATGTGTGTGCGCGCGTGGAGGAGCATGACAAATTGCTTCCGACACGTGGCAATGCGTGCAACTCAATCTCGACATGTGGATGAGTGTGATAGTCTCCATCTGATGTGTGGGAGCATGTGCAACTTATTTTTGGTACCATTTCAACTTGTGGAGGCGCGTGCACCATCAACTTTGCGCGTAAGAGAGCGTATTTGCATTTGATAGCGCGTGAACACCCCTTTCCAGTGCGTTTTGGCTCGTGCAACTGTTTTTTGATCCCTGAAAGCTGTGTATTGCTCGGATCTATATATGAGATGTATTTCATAGGTCTTATGGCACATAAAGACATGTAATACCTTATTCTGACTCTCGAAAACACATATAGGTGTTTCGAAATACATGTTTTTACTTCATATAATTTTGTTGATTAGAGACCATGACATTGAATGTCAAGTCTATCAATAATCTATTGAATTCTCGTAATTGAAAAAGAGAGAATATTCATGCATGAATATGAGCCTCGTAATTAATGGTCTTGTTCGAGACAAGAATTTGAAATCTTTGGGATAAGTGGATTCATTATAGCTTGTTAGTAATGTACAAAAAGATATTCACTACTTTAACGTTATTCCCAAAATTAACGAAATATAAGATATTTGACCTATCACAAATTTCATAGAAACTTTATCTAGATAAAATAACTTTGAAATCAATATAGGTTGATGAAATGATCCTAGTCAAAATAGATGATACATTTGTTATGTCATATTATATATTTGTTAAATGTGAAAATTATGAGATTAGTTAAATTTAATGAAATTCTCACCCAGAATTAATATTGACGCAATTAGATTATAGTTTAAAATATCGAACATTTGTCTCATAGAAGATGATTAGGAGTATAGTAAACTTTCGATTTTGTATCTTATATGAGATATTTTAAATTTCAATGCGTAATTGCAATAATTGATGTGTATTTAATTGCGTTGATAACATTGTATTTGATATATATGCCTCTGTAATCTAGTTAACCATAACATCCTAGAAAATGATGAGTACTTTGAATGAAAATGATACTAAATAGAGAGAATTACAATGTGTGACATTTAAAATACACAATATTCTAGATGAGCAAAAGACTTTAAAGGTCGTAGAGTAGGTTAAGATAGAGTCATAACTGACTAAGGGATAGAAACTCAAATGGTGTCTTACACAAACGTGATGTGAACGCAGATCACACATGTAAAAAGCAAGACCCACTTGTAAAAAACTGATATCTTGATCAGTTTCATGAATAACGATCTGATATATAAGTACTAGTAATATTCGATTGTGTATGTCGTAAGTATGATTTTAACTGAAAAGTTTGGAAGAATTGTAGTCTCCAAATAAAGATAGTTGAATGTTAAATTTGATTGAATATCAAATCTGATTATAGAACCGAAGTCAGCTAGGTGTAACCTGATACATAAACAGTAGGTTTATTTAGAAAAGTGATTTCTTCTTGATAGTAGGAGCGCATTAAGATGTATATGACCTACAATAAGGAAAGAAAGACTTTTGTTAGTTGTTTTTGCCGCATAGAATTAGAGGACAAACGCTCTTGACGCAGTTGAACTTGGTACTTGTGTAAACGTTGTAGAATCAAATTTTAAAAGTAAATGGCTCAAGTTCTAGTACGAAAGGAGATTGTATAATGCTCAAAGAAAAGAACAAGGAATTGAAATGAGAAAGTGACAGAAGTACTAGAAGAGATAGAAATATGATGGCTAGTTGCAATAGAAGCAACGAGAGTTATATCGCTTGTGAACCAACAGAGCTGAAAATGATACTTTTGTTCAACATAAAGTGATGAAACTTTGTTTTATAATATTATGATATTAACTGAGCATTATCTTATGTTGATTATAGACTCAGAAGTCACTAATCAAGTAACTCATGATAGAAATTTTTAATAGATTTCTATCGAATTTTGAATAAAAGTGAATTAGATGTATGTAGGCAATAACACAATAGTTGTAGTAAGAGGAATAGACATGAGCAAATGAGTTTTGTAAGGTGGTCAAATCTCATACCTACATGAAATCTAATATGCCTAAATATTCAACGAATCTTGATTAAAGTACTTGTTCTTATTAAACTATGATATAATTTAAATTTCTCTTGGTGTTTTATTGAAATGCAATAAAATTGACTTTTATAGATTTGATTTGTTGATTGAACGATTGTATGGTGTTTGTCACCTTACGTTCTGATAATGTTAAGTTTTTCATTATTTGTTTCTCCTACATGTATGAATATAAATGTAAATATATGATATGTCAAATAATGGCACGTTGGTCAAGATAGTAGAATAAATTGGCCTATGAAAATTTATTAGGAATTTTCACATAAATATAACTATCCAAAATATAACTATCCAAATATGAGTTGAAAAAACTTCTAGAAAACCATTTCGACAAAGTTGTAAAAGTTTGACTTCCTTTGCAATTTATATAATTAGCTATATGTTTTCCTATAAATGTAAAGTTTGAAAATATATCTTATATTTCATTAATAGTCAGAAGTAATAAACTGTTTTAGACACTATATATATATATTTGAGGTTGAGATCAATTAGACAAAATAGATAATAGTCTTTAGCATTTGTCCAAAAAGTTTAAAAAACTGAGTAATAAAAAAGAAATAATATGATAAATAGTAATTCCAAAAATTTCACAATAAACCAGTGTAACAAAGAAGAGTAATTGAACTTTATTGAAAATGGTTAAGTTAATAAAAGATGCAAGCAAAACGTCAAATCACTTTGTGATGATATGATGTTTATTGCTGCTTGAGTACTTAACTAATTGCCTACTAAATCAGTTACTTCCACTCCTTATGAGTTATGAGTAGATAGAAAACTTGAGTTAATTGATTGTAACTTTAGTGGTTAGCAATGTCTATCTATAGTTTTTCCTATAAGTTTGAACAATTGGGACTGAGAAGAAATAAATGTATCTTTATCAGATATATTGAATATTCCAAAGGGTATGTGTTCATTAGAGAAGATTTCGCTGAAAGATTAACTGAAATTATATTATGAGATACTACATTCATAGAAATATTTTTCTTAATAGGGATGGTGTTGATAAAAGATTTCATCTAAATGAGATGAGAAAAGAATGAAGATAGTATATCTTAGTGACCATTAGTTGAGTCCTAAGAAATAAGACGTATACTTGTTCTAAATAGTGGGAGCAAATGTAATTGAACTCTAACCTATTTCAAATAGTGGGAGTAATGATCCTCAATTGTTTACTTCATTTATCTCAACCTAGTAAGAACATTGAGATTAAACTTTAATCTATTTTAGATAGTGCGAGTATTAATTCTCAATTGTATATGAGTGGTCATCCAAAAATACTTAAGTGACGTTTAGAAGTGAAAATAAGGTTTTTATAACCACTTCCAAAATGATGAAGAACCTAAAATAATAAAAAAAATTGTCTCATCCCTTGAAAAAAAGATGGGATATAAGAAACAAACAATTCTAAATTTTGGTTGACTTATCATCGGATAAAAAAAAATCATTGGGAATTAATGGATTTCCTAAATCAGTCATAAAACGGATGACTCAATAAATAAATATAATTTCACTTTATAGCAAAAACTTATACCCAATGAAAATGTATAGATTATGTAGAAGGATGTTTCAATATGTTTGATTTTAACTGTAGTAACACATTTGAATTTAGAATTACACTAAATGAATGTCAAGACAATGTTTTTTAGTGGAGAACTTGACAAAGAAATCTATGTGAAATGAGATATAGATCTCACTGTTATAGGTTTGAAAAACATGGTGTGCGAGCTTTAAGGAAGTTGAATGAGCTAAAACTGTCATCCAGACACTGGTACTTGAAATTTCATAAGTGTTAATACCTTATGATTTTAAAATGATTTATCAAGATCATCATATTTATGTGACGAAATTTGATGACAAATTTGTAATTCTAACAATCTATATGATGATGTGTAAATAACTAGAAATGATATGAAGTAAATGATGATCATCAAATGATAATTGTTCATACTTTTGACTTGTTGATATTCCTGTTTTAAATGTCGAATTATTGAGTCAAAAAAGATATGTCCCAAAATTTAAGATAGAAGCAAAAAAATGTCAATATTTAACTATTTAGATTTTACCGGATGTATTATGTATGTCATAGTGTGTGCATACCCAAATATTTATTTTTGTTGTTGGGCTGGTTAGTCGATATAAGTAAATGTTAAAAAGAGCACTAAAAGACTGTATGTAAAATTTTTGATATTTTTAAACGGCTTTGTGGATGATTGATTATGTGATTAAAGATCGAATTTACGTTTGATTGACTATTGAGATGTCAGTTGGAGAAAGAATTTAAACCAATGTAAATTAAATTACGGTTATGTTTTTCTTACTCCAAAAGGGTTCATATATTGGAGCAATCAGAAATAAAGATGTGTAGTTGTATTCACATCGGAAGCCTAGTATATAGCTTGTTCAATAAATGTGTAAGAAACTATTTGGTTAAGAAGATTCTTCATGAATCTAAGTAAACAGAACGATATTGTCGGAGCAATAGTTGTCTATTGAAATTAAAGATCTTGAACTTTTATAAGATAATCAAACATATTAACATTAGATACAATGTAATAAGAAACTTCATTTCCAAGAAGGAAATGAATGTACAATATAATTTTATGCATTGTATGGGCATTGATTCTTTGACCAAATTGTTTCAAGAAAAATACATCTTGCACATATTAAATGTTTTAGATTACGTAGACTATGATTGATAAGTGTTGAACTTATATATTGTACTAGTGACATAACATCAAAAACCATGAATTCGAGTTCATTTTATGTTTTAAATTTTTGTCCAAAAATTCTTGGTTTTCACTACATACATATCGTTTTTAGCTCAATAAGATTGTAATGTTACACAAGTTAGAGATTGGCTCACTCACACGAGCAATTACTTTTTGCGTTAAGAGAGCAAGCAAAGATGAAATATTATTCTTGAGAAATATGTTGCTAAGAAAGCATATCAGATTTATCGAAGTTAAAAATGTCATCTTGATGATTGATCAAGATGAGGTCATAAATAGATACACTTGAAAATAATCGATTTGGATTTTTCACATCCAAATAATTTGTGAATGTTAAATGTGAGTTCTTAATATAGATTAATACCTGCAAGTGTACAATAAGATAATCAAACATATTAAAGATCTTGAACTTGTCAGAGCAATAGTTGTTTGTTGAAATTAAAGATCTTGAACTTTTATAAGATCATCAAACATATTAACATTAGACACAACGTAATAAGAAACTTCATTTCCAAGAGGGAAATGAATGTAAAATATAATTTTATGCATTGTATGGTCATTGATTCTTTGACCTAAATTGTTTCAAGAAAAATACATCTTGCACATATTAAATCTTTTAGATTACGTAAATTATGATTGATAAGTATTGAATTTATATATTGTACTAGTGACACAATATTGAAAACCATGAAGTCAAGTTCATTTTATGTTTTGAATTTGTGTCCTAAAATTCTTGAGTTTTCACTACATACATATCGTTTTTAGTTTAATAAGACTGTAATGTTACAAAGTTAGAGATTGACTCACTCACACGAGCAATCACTTTTGGCGTTGAGAGAGTGAGCAAAGATGAGATATTATTCTTAAGAAAGCATATCAGATTTATCGAAGTTAAAAATGTCACCTTGATGATTGATCAAGATGAGGTCATAAATAGATACACTTGAAAATAATCAATTTGGATTCTCCACGTCCAAATAACTTGTGAATGTCAGATGTAAGTTCTTAATATATATTAATACCTACAAGTGTGAAGATGATTAAGAACTTAGGTTAGGCGCTAGGTATAATGACTGAACTAAGATCTGTACAGTGTTATGAATAGCATTTGAAAAAAATACACACTATAGCACATGATTCATACCATATGTGTATAAGTAAGATAACTATTTAAAGAAGTGAAATGATGAGTCTCTACTCCCTCACTGTGTGAGACTTTATGAGGATTATCTTATATTGGTACCATTTTGACTTTTTATTGTTATTCGATATTTACTCTTAGCGTTGCTATCTTAGCTTGTAACCTATGGGCATGCATGATTCAATCTATGGAATATGACTAGAAAGTAGTAGTTTAAATTGAGAATTTCGAATAGAAGAGAAAGATTTACATGTTATGTGTATCCATTGACAGACCGATCATATCATTTATAGAGGAAATTGAACTTGATTATAAATACATAAGAAAATAACACAATGATAAATGAGTGATTAAAGGGAGCTAGTGTTATCAAGTAAGTCTGAGGTGCTGTGAGCTTAATGGTTTATTTTGTTTTATTCGGATTGAAGTGGTTATGCTATTCCTAACATATGTATAGTATTTAGCTCTCAATTGCAAGTTTCTCACGAGGTCGTATGACACATTTGTAATTATGAAACGTATTGTTGTATGAGATTTTTATAGGTAAGCATTTGGTTCCAGTTTTTTATCATGTGTGAGTGGGAGATATTTAATACAGGTCCACCCATGATAGGTCAACCTGTTCCGATCTGATTTTATTAACTATCAAAGGGCAGTTATTAAGGGTTAATGATTGACAGTTCAATTCTTATTTAAAATCTAAACTACCTCTCCAAAGTGAATAAAGAAAACATTTTTTTTTTTAGAAAAGAAAATTCTAACCTGTTCTCCTGCAAAACCAATGCACAACTCATATCTCTCAAATGATATCGTGGTAATAGATTAGTGTCAATACCTTATACCGTATTCAAAAAAACTTCATCAAAAATTAAAATAAATACACAAATTTCTATTTATATAATTCATGGAATTTGATCTTAACATATTTTATTATTATCAACAATAACTATTAATATCCGTTTTTGTACCAAACAACTAATTAACAATGTATTAATCTGTGTCATTATCAAATTTAGTGACATTCCAACAACTAATTAACAAAAATGGAATTTGTTTGTTGTTTTTTTTAAATATCCCCAAAAGGAAAAGGACATTTTTGGCAGGTAAAATCCACCGTTTCAGTTAAGTTCAAAGACCAGACAGTGTTTATTATTGAACTATGTACAACGCGTTTCCACGTGGAAAAAAAAGGAAGACAGCCGCCAACAAACTATGCAGACATTAAAATTGTCAGAAAGTCAAATCCAATTAGCAAACAAAGACAAAAATTACATTTTTTCGTAAAAACTTCCCAAACCAAAGACCACTTCAACGGGTCTTCTCCTTGCTGTCTTAAACCAAAACGCTCCTAAACCTCTAAAAAAACCCACAACTCTTTCTCTTAAATCGTCTCTTTTCATCGCCTTGTGATAGTAAGAATCAATGGCAGCCTCGCATCGCTTGGACCCCCAGTCTGCGGCCGAGAAGGCTGTCTCGGTCATCGGGTTCGGCTACGATTTGTGTTGTGATGTCCGATTAACGGCATGCAAACCGGGTCCTTCAGGCTCCAGGTTGATTGAAATGGATCAAACCGGGACTCGAGACCTTGTTTTTCCTGGTGGGGTTGTTGTTAAAAACGTCCCCAGTTCCATCAAGTGTGATAAAGGCGAGCGTACAAGGTTTCGTTCTGATGTTCTGTCTTTCAATCAGGTTATTTCGAATTTTTTTTCCTTTTGTTTTAATGAAGAAAAAGTTCTGTGCATGTTTATAGTATTAGTAGCTTGAGAAGTGAAATGGATGATATAAGTTATGAGGAGTAATTTGGAAAGTTTCTTTATTTTTAGTGGTTAGTAGTAACTGTAAAGATTTCTTAAAAGGGAAATGTTTCTTTTGGGAATTATTTTCTTTTTCTGTTTTCTTTTTAATTGAATACTGTACATGAAGAAGGTAGAAACAATTTTGGTTATTAAAGATGGTTAATTGGGGAATTTTTTCTAAATTTTGATTAGATTTGATCAGACAGTAGATATTCTGATTTTTTGTGTGTGTTCATTTTGAATTATTATAGATGGCAGAGAAATTTAATCAGGATATGTCATTATCCGGTAAAATTCCTTCCGCCATGTTCAATGCAATGTTCCTCTTCAATGGGGGCTGGCAGAAGGACGCATCTGCAGCAAAAAGTCTTGCATATGATGGTTGGTTCATATCATTGTACAATGTTGAATTGGTAAGATCTCAGGTTGTGTTGTGTGAGCAAGTGAAACAAGAAGTGCCTACTTCATGGGACCCTGCCGCCCTTGCTGGGTGAGTCCTTGAAACTAAAAGCTAAACGTTGAAGTGCTGCATTGTAATTCAAAACAAGTTTAGATTCTGCATATAATATAATGTTTAAAATGGTTTTCCAGGTTCATTGAAAAGTATGGTACTCACATTGTTGTTGGGGTAAAGATGGGTGGTAAGGATGTAGTTCACTTAAAGCAGTTACGGAATTCAAATATTTTACCCTCTGAAGTGCTGAAATCTTTAAAACAATTAGCTGATGAGAGGTTTTATGAAGATGCAAACCCTGCCAAAGTGTTAGGAAACATGAAGGTAAGAAGAATTATATAATCGTTGTAACCGCTATTACAAATTGAAAATATATATTTGATTTTGTGTCTGTAAGATGCTTCAATGGGAGTTAAGAGGAATGTAGACATTAACAAGTTCCTAGATGTAGGAAAGTCGGCCACTAAGTAAAGATCCATCAGACATGTGAAATTCTATCTCTTCAAGCTTTCAGCATCTGGGTTATATGTCTACTTATAGCTTGAGTCTTTGTATAAATAAAAAACCGCACTTGTATAACTTAAAAAGAAAAAAGGTGTATGAACTTCAGCTTGGGGGATGGAACCATATTAGTCAACAATTTTGGTAAATTAATTGTATACTCTCCCGAGAATTAATCCTCTTTTTCTTTTATTTATTTTTTTATTCTCTACTATCACTCCTGATATGAGACTTCAGTGTACTTGGAACAAGTGTGTGGTATGCATGCATAGAGCTTTTTAAATGCAATCTTAAAATCCTCATTTGTATCTTTAGTCATTATGTCTATGAAATTTGCAAACTAAGCAGTGAAAAAATTAAGGTGAATATGATGAAACGTTATTTAAAAATCATATTACTGAACTTGCATTTACATATTTGAGCTATTGTTTTGTCTAAACTTCAAAGATGTAATTTATGAAAAGGCAGTTGTGACTATGATATTGAAAGTAATTGTTCCCGGTTAACGTTCTTGTTTTGTTTTAGGATGAATATCCAAATTCTTTAAATCTCCATGGAACATATGCTTCCTCTATAAGGCAGCCCATTGTTGCTCATTCCAAGAATAATGTAAGTTTCTCATATTTCTTTTACTAACTTGTTACTTAACTGAAACTGAAGAAGGCATTATGCTTTGTGTAAATAAGATAAGAAATTAATTGTATATCTATTGTTAGGATATGATAAGCATTCTCATTCGCCGAGGAGGAGTTGATCGTAATCAGAGCCATAACCAATGGCTTTCGACTGTATCACAGTCGCCCAATGCCATATCAATGTCCTTTGTGCCCATAACATCACTTTTGGCTGGGGTCCCAGGCAATGGATTTCTTACTCATGCTGTGAATTTGTACCTCAGATGTGAGTGTATATGAATCCTTTTCTGTCAGTTTTGTCTTTCTATGTGTTTGCTGTTACATTACTGATTTAGATGCCTGATGATGTCACTTAGTATCTGGTCTTAATTTACATGCATCGCTCAAAAATTGAGCCATGGGAATAAGTCAACCAGGACCAACCACAAAGTACCAAATATTAGGGCTTTGGCTTAGAAAAATAATAAAGAAAAACATGTGCCCTGGCAGTGATAGTTGTTTCAGTCAATACTGATGTTACTCTCTAATAAATGTTAAATCATGCAGATAAGCCATCGATTGAGGAACTCCAACAATTTCTAGAATTTCAATTACCTCGGCAATGGGCTCCAGTGTATGGTGATCATCCTCTGGGTCTAAGGCGCAGGAGACAAGCATCCCCATCCCTTCAGTTTACTTTTTTGGGCCCCAAGCTTTATGTGAATACCGCGCAGGTAACATCTAAAATCATTCATACAACTGATTGCAAATTTTGGAATGCTTTGTAATAGCACCTTATGCTTCCTTAATCTTGCAAAGAACCTTTACTGTTTATTCTCTTGGATCAGAGAGTTTAGGGAGAAAAAATCTTGGAGTATGTTTGTATAAATCTTGCCCTGTAAATGCCTTGAATCAACTATCAACTATGAAGGAAAGGAAAACTTCTGTTTTTGTGTTAAATATTATGTCTTCAATACTTTGAGGTCTCTCATTGTATTTATTTTCTTGAGTCTTTTCTCACTTGGGTGGAATCTTTAGATTGTTGGAATATATCATATGTTTTAGGAGGTTTGCTCTCTACATCCCTCAGATGGGGTTGTCCCTTCTTCTCTGCCACTTTATACACAACTGAAAAAGATTTGGTCATTAAAAACATAGTGAATTGTTAGTTTGACTTTAGAAGTTAAATTACCTGTGTCAATGAAAAGGCATTTAGAATACTACAATTGTACTGTATTTTGCCTAAGGTCTGAGATGTCTGTTACGATTAAATAGCTTTAAGATCTATGTTTTTGTATTGTCAGTATGCAAGTGTATCGCTGTCTTTCTTATTCTAAAAAATTTGTAGTTGTCCTGGTTACTGAATAGTGATATGCAGGTTGATTCTCGAAATCGGCCAGTAACAGGAATCCGCTTATACTTGGAAGGAAAGAAGAGTGACCATCTAGCAATCCATCTTCAGCATCTTTCAACCGTTCCTCAGACCCTGCAACTCACAGATGATCATAGTTATGAGCAAATTGATGAGCCAACTGAACGAGGCTACTATGAACCAGTCAAGTGGAGCATATTCTCACATGTCTGCACTGCTCCCGTACAGTACAATGGAGCCTGCTTTGATGATTGTGCTTCTATCGTAACAAAGGCCTGGTTTGAGGTTAAGGTCGTCGGGATGAAAAAGGTCCTCTTCCTAAGGCTTGGGTTTTCAATGGTGGCATCTGCAATGATCCGGAGATCTGAATGGGATGGACCCTCAACCATGTCTCGGAAATCAGGAGTATTCTCAATGTTGATCACCCAAAAGTTCAGTACTGGATTGAATCAACCTGAAAAGCCACTGGAGAAAATGGATTTAAATTCGGCTGTTTTCCCTGGTGGCCCTCCAAAGAAGGCACAAAAAATGTCAAACTTTGTTGATACAAAGGAAATGGTCAGGGGCCCTGAGGACCCGCCTGGATATTGGGTGGTTACTGGAGCCAAGCTGTGTGTAGAGGATGGCAGAATCTCCGTCAAAGTGAAGTTTTCCTTGTTGACCATAATGTCCGAGGACTTTATGCTGTTGATGTGAGAAGATTCCAGTAGGAAGCCAAAAAAATTGATTTGTTTCTGTAAATATTATCATGTAACTGTGTATCACATTCCATACATATCAATTGGCCCAAGCAAGCCTGGTGTGGCAACACATATTTAGTGCAAAAGGATTGACAAGAGTAATAGTGATTCCTCAAAATTCTACCAATAATCTCCATAAGAACATGAACCACCTCAAAAATGGGGGAAACTGTTTTTGTCTCTCACTATAATTTCCCTTGAGACAATTTTTTAAATGAACTTGAACACTGTATGACAGTCCGCACAGAGTCAAAGATTTTTTTCACCCTAATGGTAGCTCCTGGTGGAGTAGCAACCAAACCCAAAAGCCACTGCAAGTTTCTCTCTGTGGTGGTATAGAAGCTGTTCCATTTCACTTCATTCCACATCACATTGATCAGTCTCTTCCATGGGAACATGGCCAGCTTTATTTAAAAAGGCCACTTAGCTCATCAGGCTTTGCATTGATTTCCTCGCTTCTACCATGACTTCTGTCTCCTACTAAGGTTTGTATCTTGTCTTTTCAGTTCAATCCAACTTATCCCAGGCTCGTTCTTCACTTTACTGTCTTTCGTAAGTCTTCTAATTCTAAGTTCTGACCTTTGCTACATTTTCCCACATGCCAGCTGACACATAAATGTTTGCAAGAAGAATGTGGGAGATGGATTTCGCTAGTTCTAAAGGCAAAAACATGTCAATAATGTTAAATAATATAGTTATCAGTATCTTATGATATAAGATATAATATAATATAGATAAAAAATATTATATATTATAAGATGTATCATAATTAATACAATACAATAGATTTATCTACGATATAATACATATTACTAAAAGAACCGTATCCTGTTAACCCTATTAAAGCAACCCTGGGGTGACACAGTTAGAATCTGACTGACTTTGGCAGTAGGAATTGGATATAACTAGGCTAGGCGAGGCCCAGTGGACGGAATGATGGCATCAGTAGCGCCGATAGCAGTGGAAGAGTCGGTTGCTGTGATGGCTGTTGTCCACTCTTAACTCTATTTACGCTTGGCCGGGAACAAGATCTTTGTTTCAGCAGAACGGATTTAAACTAGTGGGAAAGCACTCATGTTGTTGCCAAGTCTTTCGCCATCATATATAAAACATAACCGAAAACAATACCTCAAAAAGGAAACTTCAACATCAATAATAAGAAGGAAGCTAGAAGGTACAACCCATGTGCAGCACACACATACCTATCAACTCTTGTTCTGTTTTTCATTTATTCACTTTTCTCTTTGAATAACTGATCCACCATACAGTCCAGTTACCATATTCACTTTATCTTCGAAAGATGGAAAGTTCACTTTATTCTTGTCTAAGATATGCCCATATCTTGATTTTTAATCTTCTCCACTATACTTTTTCACAAGCTAATATCAATGCATGCCTCTGACAATGTCAGAAAATTCTTAATTGTTTATTTATTTTACTATCGTTTGACTGAAAGTATAAAAACTTTTTCTGGTATATAAATATGTCGAAATTTCTTAATTGCTTGTAGAAGTATAATTTTGTATTTGTTTAAGAGATCACAAAAATTGCCTCCCACAGAGAAGCTCTTTCTGCAGCATTATTGATTCACAAATTCTCACTTCCACAATACACACCAGTACTGATGACCAGCACTGATGGGGGTAATTCATAAACAAAAATTACAGGCTTATTATAATATAAATCTGGTTGGTTCTGCCTGAATTTCAATACATCGATTCCACCATTTTATTTTGTAGCTTGTCCAGCAATATTACTAGCTTCTAAATTTGCTATAAGATCTCATAAACCACTTATAAATGCACCTTCCATCTTCTACTCTTCTTCTCTACCAGCCAACAAATCCCAGAAAACTGAAAAACAAATCAAATCAATCCCAAATGTTAACATTTTCCTTTCAACTACTTAATCCCAACTGGAAAATTTGCAGACGTTTATTTTTATTAAATGAAGTATATATATAGAGCTAAAGCTTCTTCAGAGAGCAATTAAATTTATTAAATTATGACTACCTTAATTCTAAAGAATTTATCACTGAAGAAAAAAAGAAATTCAAGGTGCACGGAGAGATGGGCATACCTGAGAGAACGAACGGTGAGGTGCTGGGAAATAACATGGAAGAAAAAGTTGGCTCCGTGAAGGAACACCACAATTCCTGTACAACCCAGGACAAATAACTCCACCATCATTTGATCGCCGTAACCAACACCCAGATGAAACCTTCAATATATAAGATTCGATGGGATCCCTGAGCCTGTTATTATGAAACTTTGATGGGTCGGTGGTCTGATTAGAAAAAAGCTGTATATTGTATATGGTTGACAGAGAGAGCAGAATTTGTATACTTGCTTGGAATTATTGTGTCTGGAGAATAATTAAACATATTTTAATAGCGGGGCTCTGGTCAACATACATATCCAGTCTCTGGAACTGTTTTCTCCGATTACTGTTGAGAGAATGAAGATATTACCGCATGACTTTAGTGGGTTGAGAGATGTTGATGCAGGTGAGCTGTATCCGAGTAGGAATTGGAATCTTGGCGTAAGTTGGATTGTGGACCGACTTTAATGGCTAGCGATGTTGCCTTCTATCTTCCAGTCTTTTTCCTTTGTTTTTATTAAAAATTGGTGAAAAATTATCTACCCAACTCACCGACCCGCCGTCACAACTAACTTAAGTCTTTAAAGTAGTGTTGAGCAACTACTGGTTCTGTCTGACTGGCTTTTCTTGGCTTTATTTTCACTTCTCATAATGAACAATCAACATGAATTGACCTGACCCATGTTTTGTACAGTTGAATATTGTCCACTAGAAAAGATTCTTCAGAAAATGTTGGCACAATTAATGAAATCAATCACCAACTAATGCACAATCAAAAAGAAGGATCAAGAAGGCACTAATCAAATCAATCCAACATTGTTTTTGAATAAATAACATTCATTTGGTTTCAAAATGTTGATGAATTAATACATTATCTGAAAGGGTTGCATATTCTTTCTTCATTTGGTCCACTTCTGCAGGTACCAACAGGGCATAAGGATCCATAATGATGCTATGCTGGAAGTTTTGCATTCAGAAATTTTATCTAGCAATTCAAACAGCACAACTAAATAAAGTTTTTAATAAGTTAGAAGAGCATTGTATCTCCAGTAGGGCTGGAATCGAGCTTGGCTCGGTTCATATATGGGCGGCTCGAAATCAGTTCGAGCTCGACTAAGGCTGGCTCATTTCGGGCTCGAGTTCGGCTCGGCTCAGCTCGTTTTTCGTTATCAAAACGACATCGTTTTTAATATATATTGATCAAAACGACATCGTTTTGTAGCTCGTTTCGGGCTCAACCGAGCCGAGCTCGAGCTGGCTGCTCTCGAGTCCAGCCCTAATCTCCAGAATGTAGTACATCTCAGGTTGAGGAGGAGCTGAGGATGGGAATATTGGCAGCAAGGCATGCATTGGGTTGTTAAACAGCATAAAAACCATTATAATCCCATATCAAGATTTTGAATAACTCATTCCACTATTTGTAAACCAACTTACTGTCTCCCTTCAGTTGGTTAAAGAGTTGTGAGCACTAGATCTTGCACAAAACCAGCTCTCCCAGCTGCTTGCCTCATCCTTTTATCCCGCTCCTCTTGACTCAAAGAGGGATCAAAACTGTAAGAAAGAGAAAGGGAGAGCAAAACAGAGAGAGCGAGAGAAAGGTTAAAATTTAAATTCTAAGGACAGTTCTGAAAGGTGCTCAGGAATGAATAAGGGTTGATGCTTTTTCATCATATAGGTTTTGCCCTGACTAATTTATAATTTAACTAAATACTCTAGATTCTCAAGCAACTCCAGAATTAGTGAGTGTTTGTATGCTATCTAAACATGAATGGTGTTAATTGCAAACCCAAAACCATGCACACAAAATTTCTATTAAAATAAAGTTGGTCAGTGATTAAACAAATTATATATAGTTGATATAGCATAAGATATACTGTACCTAAGTTTGACAACAAAGGACGTAAGTTTCCTATCTCAATATATTTCTGAAATGAAGCAAGAAAATGTTATCTATCAGTGCATAACCATTGAATAAGTCAATCTGTAAATTTCTCACCAAAGTAAGCTTTCATCATGTGTTTGGTTAATAAGATCCTTATTCATGGGCAAGGAGGTTAATAAATTTCTATGGAGATCAAAGGCAGTCAAGGAGGGCTGAGTAAGCATGTCATGTCAATGGTATCCACAAAGTGATTCAACATTGTTCTGCCACAATGACTCTTACTAAATGGATCTTAAATCAAATTATTAAAAAATTAAAATAGGTTAAAATGCTTTTGATCTCTCTCTTGCCTTGATTATTAGGAGCTGGAATGGATATACTTGATGAACATCCTTCAAGCACCCGGTATATAGCAAGAACAAGGGTTAAAAAGTAGTACCTCGATTTCCAGATATGTGTTGGTGCTGGATTCTTAGCAGCAGTGTCCTCAGCACTTGTTACAACAGATTTTGAAATTTCCTCTATGTCAGATGAAGGAAAATTCAAAATAAGTGATGAAAGGAAAGGATTAGTTGCTGCATTAGAGAGATTAGCATTGTTTGACCAATATCCACCACCCCCTAAAAGCACTTGAAGATGAGCTTCCCTGAGATCTTGGCCCAGAAGAGACAAAGCTTGACTGCTAGGAATTGCAACTCTATGTAATCTACAGGGTTTCTGTGAGTAATCTTCAGTTAAAGAGAACTTAAAGAAGAATTGAGTTTCGTCCATAAATATATTCAGACATTGTTACACACAATTTTCAAAATCATAAAAGAAAAAATATAAATTCACGGAAGTTTCCATTGTAAAGGATATCTTGAATAGGTGTCCATGTTGCAGAGTAATATGACTTAAGCTGTCCCTTGTGACTTTAACAGAGCAAACAGAACATACCTGCATGAGAAACATAGATATGATATGAGACTCTTTGATCATGAAACCATGAATCAGGACTGGAAAATGGTCAAACATATTACCCTCCATCAAGCCAAAAAATTAAGATTAAGGTGATCTTTTGTTTTTTGTCCCACAAGATTGTTTGCAATAGACAGACTGAAAGCTATGCAGAATAAAAGAAACCTAGTTCTCATAAAGTTATATTAAGTATTAAAAAGAGGATGACACTTGATGATGAATGATCTTTCAAACCAATGCCTGCTGTCCTTTCCACAGGAAAAAAAATATATCTATAGTTATCTTATGCTAAAATTGTGAACCCTCAATTTGAAAGCACCCCCTCCAGTACTTTGAATTTATTACTTCTATCTTACAAAGCTACACCTTTGAAGTGTCTAAGAAATATATCTTATCTCAATAAGTCGCCCACTACCCTTGAGCTCATCCTAAGCAGACTTGGGCATGAAAAGAAAGACACTAGGCTGACTGTGATCTTATTAGAGCTACATCAATCCCAACAATGAAGTAGGTAAAAATATTAGATAGCTACAATGTGTTTGATTGCAAACATTTGTATCGAGCAAGTCCATACCTAGTTATTCTAGCCCACTATGCTAAGAAAAAATAAGGATTCTATATATCATAGAAAGAAGAGGAAGTGCTCAAGAGTCAAGACTCTTAAGTATCTATTCAAGAAGGACTGGTCACCTTGTTGCATTCACATGATACAAAATGAGTTACAATTGGTTTTCTTCTACATGAATCATTGAAGACTAAAAGACATACACTCATCCGAAATCCTATTAGCTCACTTTATGCAACAAACATCTAATAACTATTGATGACTATGTTGATATTCGTTTTCAAAGACAATCACTCCATATAACTTGCATGCTTAAAGAGCCCCACTTATGCTATCTCAAAATTAGATCTTCCATATCACATTCATACAAGAGCCCCTTTTTTTATATTATTGATCAGAGTGGCTTGAGCAGCTTGCAGTGTTACCATATATTCTGCAGCTCTTCAACTTCATTCATAGTTCACTTTACTTTTTATTATTTTATTCCATCAATAAGACATATGGGAAAGTCACAAGTCAATTAGAACTCCAGAGGTTACATATCTTCCACATCAAAATAAATGATTATTGCAATTCTGCCAACGATAATAAATTGTTTTCTGCCATTCACTTTCAACTCCAAGTTCTTTTTCATCAAACAAACAAGGCACCAGAACACAACCTAATCTTATTTATGAGTAAGTTCTTCATTATCACGGTATGAGATAGCAAATCAAACTTTTGCTCTTCTCCACTACTCCATTATGCACAAATGAAAAACAAATATCATTTATCCCTGAAGAAGGAAAATGACCAAAATAATAGAAAAAGGATCCATTCAGCTGGGACATATATTGAAACAAAAAATTGATTCTAGTCTCCCACTATAAACAGAAAATAAACAAATTTCCTGATAAAATCGGCAAGAACAAACCATATAACACCTCCAAAAAGGAAAAGAAAAATAAAACACATAAAAGACAAAAAAAACAAGGCTATGAATCATAGAGTCAAACAAACAATATCAGTAACTCCCAACAAGATCAAAGTCAAACAAGTACATGTAACAAGTCTTCGAGATGAAAACTATATTGTTCTTGACCAAAAACAAAAACACATAAAAATTTCCTTGTTACCTAAAGCAATATAAAACAAAACGCTTACCGTGACTTTTGACTCGCACGAGTGTTCATCTTCGAGATGCGAACAGAGCGACGCGATATCGAAATCGTCGTAACAATATGGACATGGAAAATCAGGCCTCACCTCATCTTCTACCTCAAAATCATCTATGCTCAACCGATCTAAAACCATCAAATAATTTAACTAATTAAAGAAAAAAATAAATAACAAGAAAAACGTATATAAAGACCCATACAACAAGCTAAACGAACCCAGGTGCGAACTCTGATGATGATGATGATGATGCTGCAACGTGTATTGACGCTTGGCAGCCGCCAGACGGGAGGTCCAGAAACCGGAGTCCATTGAAATATCAGAAACCCAGTTGGTACTGAATATTACCTATTTAACAACAATTATGATTTCATATATTCACCTAAAATATCGAATACTTTTTCGAAAATCTCTTCTGGGCAGTCTTTGACTCATTCTTAGGAATCACAAGACAGGATGATCTAACTAATCTTCAGATACGAGAAGAGAGAGAGAGAGAGATGGTGGGGTATATTCCTAAAATTAATATAATATTGTTGCATGTCTTACGATAAATACAAAATAAACAAATAGAAGTATTCTATAATTACAGGTGGAGGAGAAAGGTTCAATGATGGAGGATAGAATGAAGGAGAAAGAGAGAGGGATGCTTGTGGTAGAGCAGACAGCAGGAGAAATGTCGGACATCTTTCGTAGTCATCTGCACACGTTCTTCTTGTTTGTTTCTTATTTATAATATATAAATGTGAAGAACTTAAATTCCTTTGCACTATTATTGCAACATTATTTTCTATACCAAAAGTAGGAAACAAGCCTTAATTTCGAAATTTTAGTTGCATAACTATGTATTTATAATATTAATTTGGTCCAATGATAAATTTTCCACCCAAAATTTCACTAATTTGATCCACAGCACCAACCAAAACGATCTAACAGAAGCTTAAGTTTAAACGAATGCTATGGACACGACGACAAAACCCGGAAAAAGCCGCCAACACAACAACTACAACAGCAGCAGCAGCAAGGAAACACGAACACCAAGGTTGCAGAGAAGAGAAAGCCAGTGTTTGTGAAAGTTGATCAGCTGAAACCGGGAACTAACGGTCACAATCTTATCGCAAAAGTGTTGAAATGCAACGCCGTTCCGTAGTGCTAAAGGGTCCGCCAAACTCGGATGGCTGAATGTCTTGTTGGTGATGACACTGCCACCATCCTCTTCACTGCTTGTAACAATCGAGGTCCATCTCTCTCTCAGTTTCTCTCTACGTTTCCATAATTTACAAGAGAGCAAAAATTTACTGATTTTTTGCTCTCTACCTACTAGATTCTATCGATATATAATTCATATTAACAAAGACTTCATGTTGCCACGATTTACCAGTTTGATACGTGATTCAATTGGGTGTTTATATTGAGTGCAGTTGACTTGATGAAACCAGAAACCACAATTATTCTCCGGAATGCAGAGATTGACATGTTCGAGAGGTCGATGAGACTAGCAGTGGACAAATGGGGGCGCATGGAAACCACTGAACCTGCCAAATTCGTAGTGAACGAAGATAACAATCTGTCACTTGTTGAGTAAGAATTGGTGAACGTAGCTGAAGAATGATGCGAAATGAGCCCTTTGATACGCAAGTACCACACTTGATGATTTGTTATAGCTCTGCATTCCACTCCCACATGCGTAGCAGAAAATTTCTGATTTAGGGTCGAATCTTGCTCATCTGGTAAGTTGCATAATGCATTTAGTTTAGAAAAAGCTCTCCAAACCATATCATATGACATGTCTATGATAAGGTTTTCCTCCAAAGCATATGGTGACATACAATCCATTCAAAGATGAGGAAAAAGATGAACTTATTCTTTCATCAGTAAATAATATTGAAAAAATGGGTCAAGGGAGATGAGTGCTTCACATTATGGTCGTATAAAATAAAATGGTTATGCCATGGTACCTACATCCAGATGCTCAAAGAAAAACATTTGAACTCCCACATTTGAGAAAGATCAGTTGCTCAGAGTTATACAAACTACAAAGTCTGATTTAATCAATGTAGACTACGATCAATGCGGCGCAACGGTCATCCATCTACAATACAGAACAAAAAAAATTACAAACTCAGGAAAGAAATGTGCCACTATGTAATTGCAACTTAACCAAAAATCCAAACATCTGATTACAGAAAATATTAATGAAATGTAAGTTAGGACGACATAATAGGAGAACATGTCATAAGAGGAGACATTTTCCTTGAAGTAGTGATGGGGTGCAGACTATAACACAATCTTATCTAATCTCTCCGTAACCATGTACTAACCCAATTTCATTGTACCTGAGAAAGTGTCTTCCTTAGAAATTGCTTCATTTCTTAAATCATTCTCTTCCTATTCTATTAGCATCTCAAAGTTCTCTTTGCTAAAAAGAAGAATGCTGAAGGATATGTAAAACACATGTAACATCATAACTAATGATTATATGTATGACAGTGCATAAATTTCTAGCAAAAAGCAACAGATCCTAATCTTGAAAACAAAATACAACTCTGAGCTATGGCAATCATGGGTGACAATTGCATACTTCCTTCAAGGAAAAAAATGCAAAATATAAAGCAAAGGTACTTGCTGAGGATATGTAATTACCGTGATTATAAATACCACTCTAATATACAGCTATTTGAATCACAACAGTACTTAAAAGCAACCATCTTAAACTTAGCTCCTTAAAGTTCTTGAATAACAAATTTTTATTTCAGCATCTTGTTAAACTTTTCTAAAAGGCAAATATCTCTAGAATCCCGCTACAAAGCTTTATTTCACCACCTTGTCTTAGAGCGGATGTATAAAACTTCTCCCGAACTCTCTGACATTCATCATACATCATCATTGCAATCTGAGTGAATGAAATAAATTAGTAGGGTCCATATGTAGTTATACTGGTGTGAGTACAAATGAAAGGAAAACTTGGTTCATCTTCTGTCAAAAAAACTGAAAAATACAATATCCCATTGCCATTTATTGTCTTTATGCTTAAAAATGAGAATTCACAAAATAAAAAAGGCCCATCTGCAAAAATTAAAAAATTGCAGAAGTCACAAACAAACACACCACCATAATAAAGTGAAAAGAAAGTGCTAAACTTCATGCATGACAGCGTTTTGCAAGAACCAAGTACCATTACTATCCATGAATAAATTCCTATGAACGAAAATCAGTTCGATGATTAAGCCACCAGCAATCACAAAGCGAGTATTTAAATAATTGCACAAGAAATGATGAATTAGGAGATCTATGGAAATAAACATTCAACAAGATTTTTATATGTCCTTCAACTCCATGAAATTATAACGAATCATGTTCAAACTCGTCTTTTCACATCTTTATTAAACAAAATCTTCTCACTTAACCTAATCGAGGTCACTCCACCTTTGTTGCTTGCTCTTCATCTAGTCTTGTCTTTCCCTACAAAAGGAGAAAGGATACACGTTCTTTCATTGTATGCTAGAGATAGAGTGATGGGACTATTGATCTTGGAAAAGAAAAGATATTTATACATATACAATAAAGAGGCAGGAAGATTGTAAAATCTTTTGGCTTTTTAACCTTCATAGTTCATGTTCAACTATGCTAGTTTCCCATGCACCTAACTTCTGGAAATTTTTCTTTCTCCAGTATTAGCTTGGCTTCATTAATATACGACTTTTAAATGGTAAACAAGTTTTCTCAGGGAGGAGAATGATTAAAATGGTTAATTAACAACTTTTTTTTGGTCATATATCCAAAATATGTCTTCTTCTAGGCCACATTCAATTTTTCCTCTTTGAGATTGGCCACCTTCTTCATATGTCAATATAACCCATAATTATCCACATGCAAATCGAGCACTCTCAAAAAGAAAATACAACTGCATATCAGTTTGCAATTTATAGATTCTGATCATGCTCCACTGCCAAACAAGACCTCATATAACTTTAATATTTACCATGTAACTAAAGATAATCCTCCTTACTGGTAACCAAAAAATAATAGACACGCACCCTTTTAGTCCAAGCATGGGCTTCCCTCCATCAAGCATAAAATTTCACTGAATTTTAATTAACGCCTCCCAGGACATAATATCGGCAAATTTGAAAAAAAGGATACACATTGAAAATTTTAAAGGATACCCTCATTAGTTAATCAATTTCATGAGCTCATAACACTAACAAAGTGGCCACTTAGCATATAAAATCCAGCGCACCGCAGTTTACACACAAATGAAACTAAACTAGATAAAAAAAAACAAGCAGTAAAACTAGTCAAATTCACCACCAAATTAATAAAAGGGTGATCGAATCTAGCACAAAATCAATCAACCAGATCACCAAGCTCTAATTCACAAAAAAGGAAACGAGATTTTGACGAAAAAGAGAAGAGTATTTACCTTCAGGGGTCCAACCGTAGCTTTGACGAGAAACGGAGAGCATTGAAGTAAGCAATGCAGAGGCAGTGGCAGTGTGAAACGGAAGCATCGTTTCGACGCAGCAGCTCATCTCCACTGGGGACCTTTTATCAGACAGAAATTAAACATGTTGCATTAGCTTTAGCCTCAAGATAACGAAGTAACAACAACAACAAATTAGTATATTTACCCTATTGAGCGAGAAATAGAAACAGTTTGGCTTTTTGAAATTTGTTACCTGAAAATACGATGAGAAAGGGGGCTCTGTTTTGAGACCCGAAAGGGAGAGGTACTGGGTCTGGCATTAGGTTTGAGCCCAGCCGTTATTCGGGCGGAGAAGTTGGCTCTGCTGGCGGCGGTGGACCGCAGGGAAGACCTGGCAGCGGCTACAAACATAGCTATTTTGGGTTTTCTCGAGGGTTTTAGGTTTGTTAAGGAGGCTTTTCCGGTTGCCCGTATGCACTCGTACGAAAATTATAGAATCGCACTGTCTCTGGATCGTTTGATCTAAAACGTGTCAACCTATGCGTTATTTAAAAGCTTATAAATTAAAAAAAAAAACAAATAAATAAATAAGTAATTCTTATCTTTTTTTTTTTTAATTTTCGTTGAGAAATTTTCCTGGGTACAAAATGGTGGGAGTTATTTCTTCCAGAGCCTGCCTTTAACCGGATTAGTTTGCCCGGTGATACAGTATGGTCTTGGACGAATGATGCTGCGGACTGCCATTGCCAACAGAGCATTTTCTTCAGCGTTATCCATTGTTCATGTCTTAACATGCTGAAAGCATTACTACAGAAAACTTACCTCAGCGTGAAGGTTGGAGGACGAGAATGAGGAGAAACTGATTGATCGCATTTTAACAGAGCAAGGTTGATCTACTGCTGGCGGAGCAGCCTGCTGTCTGCTCTCCATTACTTGGAGTCTTGCGTTCATAATCTCAAGCCCAAATGGCCATCCTTTCGAGAACTCAAGCTCCTGGGAATTAACTGTCATCAATTCACTTTTATAAAGCCTCAACTCTCTGATACACGCAATTCTTATAATACTCCCCTAGTTCAATTAAAATAGAAGTGGCAGACTGTGTAATGAAGAGGAGAAAGTCCATCATTCTCACAAGAAAACAACAATCTGAATTTAGATTTCTAAGAATATAATATTAGGATTTCACCATTTTCCAAGTTGAGATATGGGTTGCTAGCAATCTGGCAATATATACAGGTGGGTGGGAATTTCTTTAATTCCTAAAAGAGCATTGTTTCTGTGTCTTGCATGATGCTCACTCTGAATCCTTGATGTTATCTGATGTTACAGTTATCAATGGGTTCTATCAGGATATTTCTCAGAAAATTAATCAAGAAATTTCTAATGAAGTGCCAGAATTCACACGACTGAACCTTCCAAACTAATGCCCGCTCCGAAATTTTCTTAAACATACATACACAAATATATGTTTCTGAAGCTATCCAATTCAAAACTCTCTAAACATGAATGGCGTTCCATTGCAAACCCAAAACCATCGACCCAAAACCAAACATGCTTGAATCTTGGGCCTATCAGAAACCCCACTGGGGTCTATTAGTTTTCAGTTAGGCCTTAGTCTACTATTGGACCCCTTTTCACGGTGTAAAGAGGATGACAATAAAATATATTGGAAATATACAAATTTCTGATTTCACCATTGAAATATCTTACATTGGTATCTTTGCCATAAAAAGAATTGGTTAGAAGAAATAAATGCTGAAAGCCAAACTTACATTCATCTAATGCTTTATTTGATAGGGATATTTCGATGAACAAATTTGACAAACTCAATTGAATCATTCCAATTCTTTTATTATATCATTTCCAACTTAAACCAAACAGAAACCCCGCGACCATTAAGAGCAGCTCACCATTAAATTTTGGCCTTCTAAGTAGGTGCTAATTTAATTTCATTCACCCACAGTCCCTTTTATACAACAAATGCTCCTCATTCACGCCCAACTCCATCATCAATAATATGTTGTATTCCTTGGTTGGCCCAAGAGAGAAAATGGCAAGCAATTGCATGTGACTACGAAGTCACAATGGAATCCAAACCTAAGCCAAACCCTCAAATTTATTAAATAATATATTATGTATATCCAATTTTAAGTATTAAATTAGATACCCAGATGACATATCATCGTGTGATTAAAATAAAATAACACTCAATTATATAATGACAAGTAATCTGAATACTCAAATAAGTATTGAAATCTGAATGTATAGAACATTACTCTTATTACCTTTCACAATGATGTACATTTCACTAATAACTATATATTATTCAATAAAATTTTGTGCAACATTTTGAGGTCTCTAGTTCACATGCAGCTTCACTTCTATCTAATTAATCGGGTTCTTCCTTAATCTTAGGTATTATATACATTTGGGTGAATGACATATTCACCCCCAATTTATGGCAAAATCATGATTTTGGAACATCTAATGTTATTGTTATTTTTTGAATATAGTTGTTAAAAGTAAATTGATAATCTTTTTTTTTTTTTTGTGTGTTTATAATGT
This sequence comes from Mangifera indica, assembly GCF_011075055.1. Classification (NCBI taxonomy): domain Eukaryota; kingdom Viridiplantae; phylum Streptophyta; class Magnoliopsida; order Sapindales; family Anacardiaceae; genus Mangifera; species Mangifera indica. The sequence continues at coordinate 13,766,918 of NC_058148.1, read as the reverse complement.
TATTATATATGTATATATATGAGATAAATTGACAATATTATCCTTTTATAATTAAATTTTAATGCTTAAATTAAAAACAAAAGGGCATTAACGTAAATGTTAGGTTAGGACAGCAAAGTTGTCAAAGGTGGAAAACCTTAAAGAAAATTGAGGGCATAAGTAAAGCTGAAAATAATGGGTCAAGCAAGTCAGTCCGTAAATCACGGTGAGAGACGATCCAATTTGAATTCTCTTTTTCTTTCAATTAATTTTGAAATTTGATGGCATCGCAGTTGGTGCCAGTGAGCAATGTCCCTAAGATGGTCCAAGCTTGAGAGACTAATGTTGACTTTGAATAATACAGCTCCACTCTATATCTGAATTTTTGTCGGATGAATATAAGTATAGAGATTAAAATTTATATTATATAAAATTAATTAATTAATATTAAGATTTAATTTATTATATTTATATATACATAAAATTTTAGTCTTTAATATCATTCTACAAGTATAATTATTATATATTGTTAAGAGATTATTTTAGGTTGTTAGTCTTTAATTAACTGTTAAATTTATTTATTTGGTTTTGGATTTCGATAATGGGTTGCTTTTAATTTAACTCAATTTTATTATTTAATTTATTTATATTATATTTATAAGATATGAAAAGAATATTTTTCTCCGCAGAAATTGAGTGGAGATGGGATATCCTTGTAATTCTCTTAATAGAGACAAGGACGGGATTGAGTTATCCTCCCCATTACCACCCCTAATTCTGACACTATCTCATCTGGTTTGTTTGTATGTGACTCATGTTTGTAGCATGCAGAGGATTTTCGATCTACCTTTCACATGCATAATACAAGAAAAATGTGTTTTTCTAATTAGTTTCTTACTGATGAAAACATTAATCTCGGTATAAACCTTTGTCTTCTTCTATTAATTTGTGATTGCCGGCCGGCGATGTTATAACCAGGATTATAAATGGACGACAGTTCATAGATGAAAATTGAAATGGCGTACAAATTACTGGTCTGATCTTAGTGGGCTATAATAATGGAGGAGCGTGAAAGAGCTGTATACAATATACATTTTATTAGATTCATCAAGAAGATTAATCAAAACATACATGTTCTCTCAACCTTGGCTTTTCAGATGATGATGATGATGACCACCACTATGCAGACCCGTAATAATTAAAACATTCTTTAATCTTTTTGACACTTTCAAGTATCCAAACTAAAACTTTAACTTAGAAGCTAATTAGACGCCATAACTGGAATTGACCATGCTTTATTAATCTTGAAGCTCATCAAACTCATACTGGTTCTGGTTGTCTTTCATGGAGTTATTGTACTCGTAAGTCTTCTCATTGCTGTAGCTGTTGTAACCTTCACTGTTGAACTCGTTCTTTGAACCCTGGTACTGATTCGGATTGTAATTATTCTTCTCATTCTGAGTATCGTAATAGAACTTCCCACCGTTCAAAAACCTCGTGTCACTCATGCCTTGCTTCTCGTAATTGTTGTAGTTGTAACTGCTCTTCTGGTTCGCCAAGCTGGTGTGGCTGTTGTAACCCTCACTGTTGAACTCGTTCTTTGAACCCTGGTACTGATTCGGATTGTAATTATTCTTCTCATTCTGAGTATCGTAATAGAACTTCCCACCGTTCAAAAACCTCGTGTCACTCATGCCTTGCTTCTCGTAATTGTTGTAGTTGTAACTGCTCTTCTGGTTCGCCAAGCTGGTGTGGCTGTTGTAACCCTCACTGTTGAACTCGTTCTTTGAACCCTGGTACTGATTCGGATTGTAATTATTCTTCTCATTCTGAGTATCGTAATAGAACTTCCCACCGTTCAAAAACCTCGTGTCACTCATGCCTTGCTTCTCGTAATTGTTGTAGTTGTAACTGCTCTTCTGGTTCGCCAAGCTGGTGTAGCCATTTTCCTGGTACGTCGAGCCGCCTGTGTTGTCTTGCGGGGTCCAAAAAGCATTCTTGTTGTTGTAATAATTGTTGCTTTTGCTGTTTCCGCGGAAGTTGTTGTTGTTGTAGCTTTCTTGGTTCGATGAAGAATATTCCGCCGCGGAGGTGATCGGTGTGGTGTAGGCTTCATAACTCCCCGTGGTAGTGGGAGTAGTGTAGGGCCCATAACTTCCCCTTTCATTATTGCCGGAGTTGGTGGTGGGAGTCGTGGGTGTGCTGTAGGGTTCATATTTTTCTGCAGCGGAGGTTGTCGGAGGAAACTGACCGGTTTCATGGCCGTATAATCCGTAGCCGTTTCCAGTCTCCGGGACAAAGCTGGGCTCTTGTTGTTGTTTGTTCAAGTTTTGCTTTTGTGTGTTGGCAAGTGTTGCCTCCTGAACACTGTTGTTGTTGGCAGTGCTGCTGGGAACTTTGCTGAAGAACTGGCTCTCTCTGCCATGAGAGACCGAGAGCATTAGCAGCAAGAGAAAAGAGTAGAGCTTAAGGGCCATGAGTGAAAATGTGTCGAAGATAGCAAGGGAAAGCAGAGCTCAGCCCATCTTTATATAGAATGTATTGGTCTTTGTCTTCTTACGTTTCAGCAAAACGACATCGAATTGTGTTTAATAACGTGCTTGAGGCACCATCATATGACTCTTTTGTTTCATTATTATTCTGGCTTTATCTTCCATTTTAAGCATACAAAATGTAATTAGCATCATTAATCAAACACAATAAATGACCATAATAGCCCTAAAGCTAGCAAAGAGAAATAATGAAAGCTTATGGAAGAAGGTTAAAATAGGAAATTGAAAAAAAATGGAAGGAGGGTAATGATGCATGGATTGAGGGGTGAAGTGGGTGGGAACATAAAAATAATGTCATTTAGTGCACACAGCATTGCGTGTGGCTTGTATTCTTTGTCCAACTGGTTTACTTGCCAAACCTTTTACCTGTCAATTTCATGGCACTCGCCATGATCCACGCTCAACCTCATCATCCTCCTTTATGTTGCCACATTTTTGTCCAACAATAAAACTTCGATATATTATCTGATTATCTAATTAAATATTAAATACACATAGTATTAATTTTAGTGCACTCCAATTAACTAATTCTTCCATCCAATAACTCTAAATTGGCCAAAAGACTATTTCCCACTCAAGTTTAATTGTGTTTTCAAAGTTATATCTTATTTACAGAGTTTGAAAAATTCAAAACCACACCTATGACACAATTGTCATTAAATTATCTATTAGAGATATAGATGAAATTATTATTTTACTAATAATATTAAAAAATATATAAAATTCTTTATATTTTTCTTTTTTAAGTTTTAAAATTAACAACTTCACTCTCTCTCTAAAGTTTTTTCTTCTCTTCTCCTGTGACCATCTCTAGTGTCGATAATCTTCCCTCTCCACCCTAAACTATTAGCCGATGTATGAAAAATTATCTGAATCTGACCACTTTTCCCACCTACATTTATGCATTTTGGGTGTAAGGGAAAAAAGCTTAAATTGAAGTTCCGAATATTGTTGAAGCAATAAGACCTTCAAGAAGCTCCAAATGGGTTTCACGAAATTTCCTGGAAAGTGCACAATGGTGTCGTTTTAGTAGCTGGTTTAAGCTAAGCAATGGACTTATTAGAGAGTAAATTCAAAGAGTGGAAAGTTTGACATTAAGGAAGAAAGTTGAGAGCAAGAGCTGAGTCGCCATCAGTAGAGTTGGATTTAGTAGTCATTGTATCGATTAATAAATGCTCGGTCAAGTGCCACTAAAATGAAAGGGCCTGTGAAGAAAGTATAAACAAATAAATGAATATACAATTGAATATTTAAAATTGAGTGTTGTTTATAAATGAAATAAAGCAGATCTACGAAGAATTGTGTTCATTTCTGCCAAACTTTTTGCATTTATTATTTTTATTGGGTCAAGAGGTTTTTTTTTTTATTCCGTGATTAGTGCAAGGCAAATTTCCAGCCTCTTTCAAGGATGGTATTTGCTTAGCCCAGCGGCTCTCACTTTCCAGTTCCTAACCGAATGGCAAAGAAAAATTTAAAAACAAATAAAGGGATAGTAATAGGAAAATGGTTTCTAAGCTTCTTCCTGTTCTTAAATGGGGGCAAATCGTTGGTAAGAATTTGCTTTCTTTGTCTTTTTTTAATTTTGGCTTTCATTTCACTCTACAATTAGATATCTTCACTTGGTAGGGGTGGAGCCAGGAGTCCCAACTCTAGAGGAGCCAAATTAATAATAAACCAATTTTACTGAACAAAAAATTTTACATTTATCATTTATAAAGGAAACAATTACAGTAAAAAAAAAAGTTTGACCCCTAATCAAGCCACTTTTTAGAACCCAAGTGTGGACAGATGCTCCCCCTCTAATTTAGCGTCCAACATAATTTATACATGAAAATCAACATTTAAGACTAAAACCAGCGAAAATAAAGCTTGAAATTTGAGATACCTTACAACATTACAATCTAATTCACACAAACTGGAAGAAACCCAACTCAAGAATCCTCGTCAGGAAATGGGTTCCAAAGCAAAAGAGTGAACAACAAAAGATTAGGTAATAAAGTAGGAATCAAAGGATTCACATCACTTACAAGGCGTTTCCTTTTGAATCTCATCCTAACATACTCTCTTTTCTGCGCATCGCCCCACTGTGCTTCCTCAACGCCCTTAGCAAGGATCAAAGGAGGAGGCTGTTGGTAGGGGCACTTGGACCTCCAAGAAGTGTGAGGAAGTCCAAATCTTGAGACCCTTCTGAGGAAAAGAGAGAAACCCCACCGAAGAAGGAGAGGAGGGAAGGTGGGTCTGGTGCAGAGGATCGGAGGATAATTCCAGTTGATGTAGCAAGGGATTTGAGTGGAGATGAAGAACTGTGAGTAGAGAGATGGCGAGTTTGTTGGGCTGGTTAAGATGTGGGTTAAAGCTTGAAGTTTCTGTTCCCATGTTGTCTCATCCATTGTCTCAGTCTATGGGCTGAGCAGGTGAGGTTGAAAGTGCCTGAAAATATCAGAAATGTGTAGATAAAGCCATATATGGTGAAATTATCTTTCTGTCCACAGAAACAAGAAATTTTTTTTGCTTATTAAGTCTCGCAGGATAATGAATCCAGATTGATTCTTATGGTGAAGGATTTATCATGACCATTTCTTTCTTGGGTTAGTGCCTGAAGTTAGCTGAAGCCTGAAAATCCAAATATATTTAGTGGAATGGAGAGCAAATTTTCATTTTGCAATTCATGGGTCAAATTGCATTGCATTACTCCGAAAATGTGTATATAATGAAAGCCAACAAACATCAAACCAAGTGAGGGAGAATAATAACAGTTACAAAGCCAAGAAGAAAATAAAAAATTGTGCGAACCACATGCAAAACTAATCCGAAATTTTTTCTCAATTTCGTATACATGTAAAATTTTGATCACCCGGGCATATATCATAAAGCTATCATCTCCAAAATTAAAACTGATCATCTGAGCCAGGAAAAGGGCCTATCCAAAATTATCGAAGAAGACATTGTCAGCTGTCACCTAGAATCATCTACAAAGAAACTTATGATATAAGCAACTGTTGTAACAGTAATCAACTAATCAGCTATCCTTTCGCATTAACTGAAAAGAAAATGTAGACTAGTTTGGATAATATAATCATCTTCATGAAATAGGAAGTTGGCTATTTAAAAGAGAAAACTAGCTGAACTTTGATGAGAGCAGCATCCAAGCCATCGATATTGGGAATGTGATTAATGCAGATGCCTGGGATTTCAGAATTTTGTCACTGAGTGATTCGAAGAGACAAACGGAATGTGGTTGCATAATACAGAAAATAGTTGGCAAATGAGCAATATAAACGGCATACCACAAAAGATACGAGTTCCTCATTGACAAGAACTGCAGTCAATTCATTCTTTTCCATTTCTTGTTTGATTAATACTTGCAACTGCAAATAAAAATATAAGAGTAAAATCTGGGGCTGCTTTTCTCAGACTTCTTGTGGTAAGGCAATTTAGTGTCTCACAACAGTGTAGCTAGTAATTTGTATCATTCAAAAACCTGAGTAATTCTTCTCAATTAATCATCGAACAATACACAATCAACATAATAAAGAAATTGAGATGTCATGCTTGCATCACATTCAAAAAAATTTCTATAGACAAAACTTCTTACTCCTATGCAATGAAAATGACACTCCATAATTTGTTAGAAAAAAATGGAGCTAACATTGATTGTTTAGGACAGACTTAAGCCACTATCAGTGCAATATATATTTATTCTTGTGGTACAAGAACAAAAGGAAATTAGTTATCCATAAAAACTCCGTGAACTCCACATACATGTTTATAGATAGAATTCATTAACGCAGACAAAAAAGATATAAAAGAAACATGGTTAAAGCCTTCTATCCAGTACCAATCCCAATGATAGTCACTTCTATGGTATAAGATTTGGCACCTACTCTTAATCAATCTAATATAGATGTCTACACGATAGCAGAATCACCAGGGGAAAATGAGAGCTTGCAGTCTTTCTACAAGAGTGAGAACTACCACTCACAAAGTGTCAATTCAGAACATTGTTCTGCAATCTTGCAATTAGTACTTTTCATACTTGTGTGATTTACAGTTTTGGAGGGTAGAAGAAATTATAAAATAAGTGAAAGAAGTGAAAGAATTGGTACTTTCATGATAAGATAAAAATTTGACATGGAAACAAATTGACTTTTTAAAGGAAAAAAATAAATCATTAAGAATATTTTATCTTACCCAGGAACATTGAAAATTAATAAAATTCAAATTATGGCAAAGAAGGCAAAATTTGTATCCCAATGAACTACTTTCTGCACAATTAATAAGAAAGCTCACAAGAACAAACCTCATGGTGAAACTTCTTAAAAGCCAAAAAGAATCTCTTAAATTGTTGTTCTGCTTGAGAGACATAGGAACTCAAAGTAGACCCTCCACCAGAAAAATAGGAATTGAATATCCCCAAACAACATCGGAAGATGTTTTTCAGATAGGTCATCGACAAACTATCACGTAAAGAAGGAGTTTGGCCAAGACTTACAAGAAATATGGGTATATGAATAATAAGAATATGCTACCAATTATAAAAACTACAGAAACTACAACTGCCAATAGTTTTACTAATACTTAAAATAAAATTTAGAATGGAAATTAACGAAAGATAAACATCTACATAAATTTCTAACTAATAAAAATACCTCCAAGAGTTTGCATCTAGTAACCCTCAGTTTCCTTTGGATGTTTAGTGCTCTCATCTAGAATGAAACAGTAGCAATAACATTATTATATAATAATGGATTTATTCAAGGCATTACCAGAGAAGTCTTTAATTAAGATCCTTTAAAATTGAATATATAATTGAAATTATTGGAGGACTGTACTTCTGTCATATGGAGAGCCTGCTCAAGATGTTGAATTTGAATCACTGTTCATTAACAATTTCTGCCATCTAAACACAAAGTAAAAAAAAGAAAAACATCAAGGACCACAATAATAGAAAATTATACTTAATATTTACACAACCCAAAACTGCATTTCAAACAGTCATAAAATACCATTCATGCCTACACTTCATTCAACCTCAAGTAAGACCATCGATATAAAAATGAACTAGTACAACAAGAAGCCCTCTCTTCAAAACCCACATCCATTACATAAAAAAACTATAAGGATAAAATTCAGGGTTGAACCTTTTTAACTTGTGAAGTAACTTCTTTCAATCTATCCTCAGCATCCTGCGCTTTAGATTCTAAAATGTAAAGATCAAAATTGTTCTGTCTGGAAACAGACCACAGCAGTTCTACCTAGGCATCATAAAGCCTACTTTTCAAATTAGTTAAAAGTAAAATATATATATATACACACAAACACAAACAACCATATAAGCTAAAATGTATTGGAAAACACAAAAACAGAAAGTAAATGCCCATTACACATAACAATGACCAACCTCTTCTTCCAATGCAGAAACTCTTTCCTCAACAAGGGACGAGTCATCCTGCAAATTGATATTTATGAAAGATCATGCTATAAAATATGTTTGAGAACCTATTTTTATGGAAACTAGCAGTCAAATTAACAGTAACAAGAGATTGATAAAGTGAATCTTAATTTAGAATTATAGCCAAATCCTTTACAATCTATGAGACTGAGCAGGAGCTCTATTTTTTCAGAAAAAAAAAAATATACATTTTTAATTCTATTGGAACTCATATATTCCATCATTTAACTCTTGTTTCTAATTAGGATGAGACTTTTAAAATGTCCAAAATTACTCCTACGAAAATTCCAAAGATCAACAACCAAATTGACAACAAAATTTGAGAATAAATTGCTTGTAAAAGCTCAACTAATTAAAGTTCTACTGAAAAAAAAAAAATCCTAATATTTGATAACCAAAGTTTTAAAACTGAATACAAAGTGTTTTATGATCAGTTTAAGAAAAGAAAAAAAAAAGTAACAACAAAAATGTATAAACCTTGATACTGTATAGGAGAAATTGCAGAGCTGCAATCTTAATTGCTAGGTCATCAATTAGGTTGTCGCGCTCCTTGAGATAATCAATCTTTGCATCAAATTTCTGCAGGCTTTCTTCCAGTATAGATTCTGTTAAAACAACAAAATTCAATGATAATACAACTGATTATGAAATTTAAAATAACACTAAAATTAGGTTGAGAAAATATCACCTAATCGAGCGATTTTGAGCTTCGCCTCGACAATCTTGTGTTGTTGATTTTGAGAGTGAGAGTAAAGAGTGGCGATAAAAAGAGGGTCAACAGAATCAGATAAGCAGCCATTGTTTCACTTCTCTCTCAACTCTTTAAATTTGGGATCTGAATGTCATTGGATTTTCGATCTGACGGAGGTGGTACGGATGGGTTGACTCTTCACCTCAGAAGTGCAGTGAAGAAAACCCGCCAAAGAAAAGTGCTTTTATTATTATTTTTAATTTGAGTTTGTACTTTATGACGTTGATCCAACTTCGCTATTTAGATCAAAAGTAAAATCGGGCTCGAGCGTAATCTTCGACCCGAATAAGTTTAATTAGATTGGAATAATCCCAATTTGAATTTTGAAGATCTTAATAGGGTTGGATTAGAACTCAATTTAAGCAAGTTTAAAGTTTAAATTTGAGTATAAAAATTCAATATTTTTGAACTAAATTTTAAGAGTATTTGATTTATCAAACTCATAAATTTAAAATTTTGATATAAAATAATATTGATTTGATTAAAATATATTAAAATAATATTATTTTAATATTAAATTAAATTTAAAATTTAATTTAAACTTAAATTTAACTCATTTAAAATAAATCGAATTTAAACACTTTAAAAATGAGTTTGACACATTCAAATTTAATTTTATATAAATCAAATTCAATTCAATTCAGATAGAATTTACTTACAATGAAAAACAGAGTTTTCTTAAGTTCTGAATCCGACATCCTTAAATCAAACAAAAAAAAACAATGACGTTACAAAGATTGAAAATTAATTACAGACAAAAACAAAAAAATTTCTTCTACAATTGACTGGATGGAGGACAGTGGAATAATGTTCACAGAGAATACTGGAAACTTCCACACGCTTCTGGTTCTTTGGCTGTTCCTGACAAATCGACCCCTTTATTTACTCTTCTCTTCTTTTTTCTTCTTTGCTTTTCACACATTTCTCAGCTACGATTACTCTTGCTGCCAAATTCGAAAATTTAAGTTTTAGCCATAATAAGAAGTTGAGAAGGCAACTGTTATTATGGGTGTAGATTATTACAAGATATTGCAGGTTGACAAGAATGCTACTGGTGACGATTTGAAGAAAGCTTATAGAAAGCTTGCCATGAAATGGCATCCCGATAAGAACCCAAATAACAAAAAAGAAGCCGAAGCTAAATTCAAGCAGATCTCTGAAGCCTATGAGGTTAGCTCTTCATTTCTTTCTGATCAAATTATGTTTCTTGCGCTACTTTAACCATATAATTCTTGATTATTTTGATTTCCGTTTGAAGGTTCAAATCCTAGACTTGTCGCTGATACTTTTGTGATACTACTGATATCAGAATTAAATTTGCTTTAAGGGTTTATATTAATGTTAATGTTTTGATTTTTGGGTTAAATCTAAATCAATAATTTAGGCCATTAGATTTAGGAAAGACTACTCTTTCATTTTCTTTTCATCAGTGATGCTGGGTTTTTTTTTGCTTAGAACGAAATGGTAATTTGATTATTGTTTTGTGTAGGTTTTAAGCGATTCTCAGAAGAGAGCAGTGTATGACCAATATGGGGAAGAAGGTCTAAAAGGGCAAATGTCACCGCCGGGAGAAGGCGGCCCTGGTGGCGGGGCCACCTTCTTCCATACTGGGGATGGTCCAACAACGTTCAGATTCAATCCCAGAAATGCCAATGACATTTTTGCAGAGTTTTTCGGGTTTTCAAGTCCATTTGGAGGATTGGGAGGTGCTGCTGGCGGCCCTGGAATGAGGAGTAATTCAAGGGGTTTTGGTGGAATGTTTGGGGATGATATGTTCAGTTCTTTCAGTGAGGGTCGGCCTACCATGAATCAGACTCTTCGAAAGGCTCCCCCAATTGAAAATAAACTGCCTTGTAGCCTGGAGGAGCTCTATAAGGGAACTACAAAGAAGATGAAAATATCTAGAGAAATTGCTGATGCAAGCGGGTAAGTTTAGTTAGCTTTTGGAATTCACAAATATGCTATCTTCTTCTAGGCAAAGCTTTATGATGTGCATGATTACTTACCAATTGAATCCTGTAATGCAGTAAGACCTTGCCAGTGGATGAGATTCTAACCATTGATATAAAGCCTGGCTGGAAAAAGGGAACCAAAATTACCTTCCCTGAGAAAGGAAACGAGCAACCGAATGTTATTCCGGCCGATCTTGTATTCGTAATAGATGAGAAGCCCCACAGCACATTTACCCGGGAAGGCAATGATCTGGTTTACACACAGAAGATTTCTCTTGCAGAAGCACTTACCGGCTACACAGTTAATCTTACAACCTTGGACGGAAGGAGCCTTACCATTCCAATAACCAATGTCATTCATCCCAGCTTTGAAAAGGTGGTTCCAAAAGAAGGCATGCCCATGCCCAAAGATCCCTCGCAGAGGGGAAACCTACGAATCAAGTTCAACATCAAATTTCCGACAAGATTAACGGCTGAGCAGAAAGCCGGCATCAAGAAACTTTTGGCTTCGTAAATTGTATGTTAATATGCCTTTTGAGAGATGGCTGTAATTTATACTGCTAGTTTGCGTTGTATTGCTTTACCAATACGTTGTTTAAGAAATATGATAATACCTTGGCTGATTTTACAATATGTCAGTCTAATTAGTTACATGTATCTCCTCTCTCAGACTACCCCATTATCTGAAAGAAAGAGGCCAAACTGTCACTTTAGTTCTCTTATACACAAATTCAGATCGCTATTGAAACTAAAATATCAAAAATATTATGCAGGTTTTGTAGTATCAATCACTATATTCTGAAACTGCAGAGTCCATGCCATTGCCGTCAGCATCATTGATCACCATTTGATCGGATGCTTCGCTTAAATCCATGTCTCCCTCTGAATCTTCATCTCCTACCACCTCTTTGATGCCGCAATCATCTCCAGATACATCTACATCCTCATCACTTACTTCCATCATATCTCTGTTCCAGCCATTAGGGGCTCCATTAAAACCAAGGTCCCAATTTCCTTGTTCATATTCTTCTGCTTGAGCATTGTCATCGGAGTCTACTGCTTCTGCACTGTTGCCATTCTCAGCATCCTCCATATTCATCATCACCTTTCCAGAACCCCAATCATCCTCAAAATTTCTCTGTGATTCTCTACTGTTATTGGGGATAACTCTGACACCCATTTGGTTCCATATTGTCTCATTCTCAGATCTCCTTTCTGCTCTCTTTCTAACTGTACGGCGACGCTTTCCACCCACCTTACCATTCGATTTTACTTCCTGCTGTCTCTGTTGATTTAGATTCTCATTTTCCCTGGCATTTCGCCTGCCAGGGCCACTACTCATACCAGGACCTTTTCTCTGATACCTTCTACTCCAGCCTTGATCATGACTCCTTTTCCCTCGCTTACTGTTTTTACGTTTTCCAGTCAGATTATCATAATTCTCTTCTTTCATATGTCCATCTTGGTCCAAATATTTTAGGTCGGCCCCTTTATTCTTGAGAGTTAAATATCTAGCAGGCAGCTTCTGCATACATGGAAAATGAGTTAGAAGATAATTTCTTCAACATTAAGATCATTGACGGCTGCAGTATCAAATAGACAAGTCAGATACAAAATACACACATCCTGCAATCTTCTTTCTATAACCACACTAGAAATATCAAAGACGTTCTATGCTTAAGGGCTGTGCAGTATTCAATAAGCATACATTCTCAACATATATTCATACAAGAACAAAATCGGAGATGGGAAAAAGAATGTAAAAAGTAACTCACTACATATTCTCTGACTTCCTTATACTCTAAGGGCTCGGCTTTCTCTGGCTTTACATACATAATCGATGCATCGAGATCCAAAAGTCTAAGAGCAACAGCAGCAGTGGTTTTTGGTATCCAGGGGAGAATAGGAACTGGTCCAGCATTAGCAGACAGAACAGAGGAGCCCAATAATTCATTTGTTGTCTCAAAGTTGGATGATAAATGCTGTCGCTTTATGCCACTCTCACATAGAGTCAGTACCTACACCATAGATTATGAGTCATCAGACCATAACCTAAAATACTGGCCTACAACATATTTGCAAGACGAGCAGAATTTATATCTGATTGACTAGGCATCACAATTTTATCACACAGAAGAAGCAAGAAACTTAAACAAACCACAAGAATATAGCCAACAATTTCAGATATTGAATACAAATGAAAACATGCAAACCTGCAGTACTTCTTCAGCAAATGATGAACCCCTCAACTTGCCCGCTAAAGTCGTCCGATGATCTTCTGTCCAAAATGATTCCCAAGCTTCTGAAGGTACAGATGCCTGCCAATCAGTCAAGTCAGATTATGTACAGACCTAGCCAAACAACAATTGAAGACTCAAAAAAAGGATGTAAGGAAATGAAATTTTACATCAATACATCAAAAATGTGTATGCCTCACCTCAACTACAGAAAACAGGACCTTCAGCAATCTAATTCCAAACGGAAGAGAAGAGTGAAAAATATGCATATCCCCTTGCCCTAAGTTACTCTTCTCTTCACATTGACCAACATGTTCAGAAAATTTAGAATTGTTATCAACTGCACCAAATGCCTGGTGGCAATCTGGGCAATGAGTATCCTCAGAAAGATATGATTCAAGACAACTATCACAAATAGCCAGCAACTGTTTGCATCTTGGCTTCCCAATTTTTAAGGCACATAGAGGTAGTGAAATATAGCATTCTTTCCACATCCAATGCTGAAAATCTTGGTACCTTTCCAAGGCAGCTTTCTTCTCAATCTCATTTCTCCCAAGCTCAATTCTGAACGAAGATGATGTTTCTGTTGAATCAGAATTTAAACCACAAACAGCACTACTAGGACTATCTGAACTAGCAAATTCAGAATCAATATCCATTACAGTAGTTTCATTTTTAATGGTGGTCCCACTTTGGCCCACAGTATTGGCATACTGCAACTTCCCTCTAACATTTTCTTTGAAGGATGTCTCAATCTTTTGCAACATTATGCGCAGATGAGATTCTCTGATTCCTCGTGTATCCAAAGACATCAATAGAGCATCAAAGGCCTACACAGAATGAATTAATACAGGATAGCATTAGACAGATGTGAAGCAAGAATCATCAACATTGAAACATTCTTTGTCAGAAAGTTAATTGGTAAATACCAACAAGTTTTTTCACATGGCAAAATTGACATTCAGCAGAAATAGGTTTTCCAGAGACAAATAAAAAAGAATACAAGGTTTATCATTAGAAAAGACCAAAACCTTAAAATAGTTGGCCCCTTTTGAAATATTTAGCACCATACAGATACAAAATGAAAAAAAAAAAAATCAGCTCATTTATGTGCTAGTACTGAAACAAATTTAATTGTGCCATGTAATTAGAAGGAATCCAAGTCATGGATTTAACAGTAAATCAATATAACATATATCCTGCAGACTCTTAAAATAGTTGTAAAGAAATTACCTCTTCTGTATCAATAAGCCTCCAATTTCTGTCATGCAATTCAACAAAGATTCTGCCAGAACAAGGATCATTTCTAGAAGCAGATGCAACAAACTGCCAGTATCTGTTGCGTCTTCTATCTTGACCAAGAGGCAAGGATCTGTAAACATACATTTCTTCAGCTATGTGTGCAAAATAAGCTTTCAACTGTGAGCGTGATCTTTTTGAAGTATATCCATGTTGCTGAGTTGCAAGGTTATCCAGAGATGTAGAGGGATCTTGCATGGCTAAAGTTCTCTCAGTAGGACAATCATTGACATTATTCTGAATACCTTGTGAACCATGCAAGGGTTTTTGTTCTTCAGCAAGGTATGGAGATGCCTCGTTTCTATTGTCAACAGCAACAGGCAATGGACTTTGGCTATCCTCCACTGCAAAACTACCTGGTTGTTTTTCCAATCTGCCCCCCATAGAAGTTGTAACGTCTGCTTTACTCATAATCCCTTCTTTCAGGCGACTTTTATCTACTTGTGCCTCAGCCCACATTTGCTTTTTAAGAGCATTTGCTCCTTCCAAGCGATCCTGAAGACCTCCGATGTCAAATTAGAAACAGATACAATGATGGTACTTAAGATAGTAATAATAATAATAGCAGGGACACGTCAAACAAACAAATCAGATCAATTCCAATTGAAATGTAAGTTTACCTCAAGAACTGCACGTATAGAGTTTCCTTCATTTGCTAAACCTATTAAGACAACAAGGGCATTAAGACGCTCCTCAACACTGAGATGAGAGTAATCACCCTCTGAAAGTCCTTGAATCCATGATTCACCAGGTTTGCTTTCATCAATTTCGACATTTTCTTGATTGAGATTGCAAGCCCCAAAGTCTTCAACAGCAACATAGTGTGCAGTGGTACTTGGGCAGCTTGCATCCTTGGAACCATTCACTGAGAGAGATGAAAAATCATTGTCAACCTCATTTGGCACATTTAGTGCAACATCATTGCAAATATTGTCTTTTCCAGTCCCTGAACAAGCATGTGCTTCATCATAATGGTCAACAATTTTGTTTGCAGTTGATGGAGTAGCCAAATCTTCAACTTCGGGATCCTCATCAACAACACAGTCTGAGTCATCATCTCTTTCAACATCATCAGCATCTTCTGCAGCTAAAAACCCATTTTCAAATATTCGAATTTTCTTTCTTGCTGCTGAGAGTATCGCCTCAGCATCTGCAGGATCCTTCCTAAAAGCAGGTCGTACACAATATGTTGAAGGAGCTATTCTTTCAAAAATCTTTGAATCTCTTGTTAAAGCAACAGAAATTGATGCCTCTGGCGTCTTGCTCGTTGTTAGGTCCCGGAGTCCAGATTTCTTACAGAAAATAAGTTATATCAGGAAAGGCCCAAAATACAAAAAGCTAAAACTAGTTTTAATGACAATCTAAACTGACCTGAATCCTGTCAGCAAGTTCTAGCACAGTTAATCCCTTGCTTCCCTCAAGTGAAAGAACATGAAAAGCAGCAAATTTGACAGTTCCAGGGGTCAATTTATGCCTAGATCTTCGTGGAAGTAATAGACCTTTTTCTCGCATCCATGCAAATGCATTTTCAGCAGCTGAACCATTACGAATAGTAGAAACTATGTCATGACAACCTTTACCCTGAAATCACAGGTAGAAGCACAAGTTTTTAATCAAATAAAAAAATAATATAAAGAAACCACTCATAAATACCAAATTAGTGAAAAACATTTGAGGCATACATATCCGATAATCTCCTAGAAAAAAACAAGCCTTGATATCTATCATAGTATAATTGTATTTGAGTTATTGTGCCAACATGTAATTTATCGAAACCGCCATGCATAAATTCTTTACTCCACTTCTACCCTTATTGTGCCTTGATGAGGATTTACTCATGGCTATGTGGCACCAGTGGTTCAAAGGCAATAACCTTTAGTGCTTTTTTTTCACCTTCGGAGAAAATTTAGGCATCGGAAAAGTGCGTTTTCTAATCATCTAGGCTATCTCTGACTAGATCTGAGGGTTACGGGCAATTTCTAGACAATTTTTTGCACAATCTTAGGCTTTCAGCAGGTTTTAGGCAATTTGCGACCATATATAAGAGTTATTGGCAATTTCTAAGGTCTCCGGTGAGGTTGTCAAAGAGGTCAGCGACAAGTTCTGAGGCCGTTGAGAGGTCAACGATGAGTTCAAAAATCGTTGAAAAGGTTGTTAGTGAGTTCTAAAGCTACTGAGAGGTTGCCAAATAGGTTGTTGGAGAGATTTAAGAACGTCAAATAGGTTGTCTATCGCTGATCCCTTATAAAGTTGCCAAAGAGGTCTAGGCATGTTAACCAAATGATAGTCTAATCTGAGGTTGCTGATGAAGTTGTCAATTGACTTTTTATTGCGATGTAGTAAAATTTTATTTGAAATTTAAAAGAAATGAGAAAATTTTTAATGGAATTTTTTAATCGCCTTAGGTAAAAAGGCAATGCCTTAGCCTCATCTTTTTTGCCTAGGCAATGAGATCTCTCATCGCCTTTTGGTGCTTTTCGCTTTTAATAACTATGATTCTGCATATCAATCATGCCAATGGAGAACGCTACTAAGTCTCTTTTTTCCTCTAAAAGTAACTTGTCCAAAACAGATAGACAAAAAACAACCACAACTGGACTATCAGGTTCTAAATAATGGTCAGAGGACAAACCTATACTCTAAACCAAAAAGAAGATTGAAATATGGCTTTCCAATAATAATCACAAGTGACACAACACATTTCTTTAATACTTTCATAGTTGAAACAACTCCTTTGAATTTATTTTAGCATCCTGCAAACACAAATTATATGATATCCCACAAGTTTAGTAAAACGGTTGATCCCTAGACCTGTTGCTCCCCTGAAAAAGCTTAAACAATTAAGTTATCATCTTGGAGACAATCAGAATCATCATAGTTATTTTCTTTTTGTTCTCATACAGCCAGGTTCCAAGTGATCCTAGATTACTTCAATACAGCAATGATGAACATGCAAAATTAAAAAAAATCAATAAGTGCAAAAATGGGAAATAATAACCTCACGGTTTTCAGCCAAGCTGGAGCATGAATTACTTCTTTTCTTCAACTGTGGCCCAAATCCAGCAGACAATGCTAACTGCCGAAATATTTCTGGCCAAGTTAGTGGATTTAAGTGCCGCTGCCAATGGCATATATCAAAGCCCCATGAATATGCCTAATACACAATGAAAACATCAAAAAAGTTTCCCAAAATATCAAATCATACTGAATGCATATTTGCAAGGTAGAGGTAAGTTACCCCTTCAATGATTTGTGGATGTCCACCTTCAGGATTGGCTGCACAATATTGACTTATTCCTGTTCCAGTAGGAGTCCTTGCAACATCTTCAATATCTTTTATTATGGATCTGAGGAGAGAAATGTGTATCTCACCCAACAACCTTGAATCCTGAGAACAAAATGGCAGGAATAGAAAACAAATATATTACATAAAAAGGAAAATTAGATTTTGCAAAAATTGAAGAAGAAAGTGTCCTAGAAACTCACATAATCATGAAAAGCTTGCACAAACTCATCCAAAGTAAAAGGCCATAGCCCAAGAACATCAGCAAAGGTGATTAAAAATCTCCAAACCTGAAAAAGACAACAGTGTCAAAAGCTCATATATAAAATAATTTAGTTGGCAAAAACTTTCATAGAACTCAAACCTAGAACTAACTTCAGTAAGGAAGACTTGTAGCACTAAAAGTTCGCCAGAAATAATGGATATCAGAAAGGTATCATGATATTGAAACATGAGAAATATGTAAACAGTAGAATTTCAACATAATTTTATAATTTAAGGTACTTTTGCCATGGAAAGGTACAAAAGGGATCTACTCCATGTCTGCCTATTACCACTACAATTAAAAAATGCTATTTAAAAGTTTGACATCTCTGATCACCTGAACCATAAACACATAAGAAACACAGGAGACAGTAGAAATAGGAACAAGAAAGATTACTAAAATGCATCTCATACAAGGGTCCAAGCAGTAATGAGTTCATAGAAGAAGTATGAAAAGGAAAAGAAAAATAATATTAGGTCATACCATGAGAAGATTCCCAATATTCTCCTCTGAATCACTCCATGGCTGGACTTCAAATGGTCGTTTGAGTTGCACAGACTTGGGTGGGAACACACTTAGAGAATCTAAAGCACAATATATTACATTACAGTTAAAACTGACATAAAGGCAGAGAAAGATACTATCATATTTAATGCAAAAGAAACTACATAACATGTTCACAAAGTGAGACTAAGTGGATTTAACTCTAATCAGAAAGATGATTGAACTACTAAAAGGGGAAGGATTTCCTGTCATAATAAAGAAGATTAAACATCTTTTTTTCCAATCAATCTTCAGAGGCCCATGGCTTGAATTTGCAAATTCAAGATTCACTGTGAATGGACAGGACTTATACACTAAATTTCAGTGGTGATGACATATGCAACGCTCAGGAAAGGTGGCCTGTTGAAGTATTTAACAGCTAAAAGCTGCTCAAAAAAAAAAAAATTGTAAAAAGACATAAATTAAGAGATTGTAAGCCAGATCTTCAGTGTTTTCTACTACATTAGTCAATGCAAAATGCAGCTCTGAAATTGAGTCTTTTTAGCAACTGTTCAGGGAAATGAGAAGAAAATTTAAAAAGTTAAAAGGAAAATAATTTCAGACATAATCAAATTCCACTTCTTTGGCCAGCGCTTGTCTTCAGACATATTTTAGGATTTGATATGGTGCTCATAATTTGTTGAGGTGAATTTTTCAAGATTTTAGAAGTGATAGTAGAGACAAGTCAACCAGAAAAAAATAGAAGCAAACAATCAAGGCACATGTATAAATTATATCAATAGTACATAGAGAAATATATCAAGCAAAGCATACCTATGAATGAGTCAAGATTTTGCAAAGCATCAAGATCAAGATGAATTATTGAGGATAATCCCTTGCTTGCAGCAGCCAAATCCATGAGTTCCAATTGCTCATCCTCAATAAGATCCATAGATTCTTTTGCCATTTTGCGGGCAGTTGCCTTCTTAATGGCAACTTTACGTTTTGCTGCCTGTTTTTGTAAGAGAAGTTCTTCCTTTAGCCTCCTCTTTTCAGCCTATAGCATAAAACCCCAAAGAAAGAGTGAGTTCTACCATCTATCCTTAAAATCAAGATAATATTAGTGAGAAAAAAGAAACTATTAGTAGGCTCTCAGACATACTCTTAAGTATTCTTTCTGTAAAAACTTTTCCCTTCGCTCAATTTCACGTTTTTGTTCACGCAACGATCTCTCTTCTTCTCGTTGCTTCTCACGCATCAACCTTTCTTCTTCCTTCCGTCTTTCACGCTCATGCTTTTCCATTTCTTTCCTCATTCGTTCTTCACTCTAGTCATGTGAAATAGAATATACAAGTATGAATAAAATTACTGTTTTACTGGATGGAAACATGGGTTTATAGAATCAAACCTTTCGCCTTAAATTATCTTGTTTCTCAAGCTCCTTACGTATCCGAATCTCATGTGCTTCAGCTTCCCTTGAAATTCTAGCTTCATCAAATTGCAAACTCTGCAACAAGGCAAATATAAAATTACTAAATCAACAAAATAAAATATAAGGAAAAAGAAAGACTATGTAAGTACATATTGCATGGTGAACCCTGCAACTTTCCATTTATCATTAGGGAATACCTTGCGTTTCCTCTCCACCCATAGCTCAGGATCATTATGGAAGGTTTGGCCATCAGACAACATATAAGGATCTTCAGTTCCAAAAATTGGGTTAGCAACAGACTGAGCAGTTATCCTATTGTTTGAAGAGGATTCCCTTTGTGGGAGAGATTCTTCACCCCCATTAGATGATGAAATTATGTGTCCCAGCTTCTCTTGCTGAGACAAAACACGAACACGAGATGCATGGCCTTGAACACTTGGAACTCTGGACAAAGGCTCATGTACAAAAAGTGTTCTAGCCCTTGAATCAACTGGTGAACCGTGAAAATAAGGCTGCTCTTGGAGAGATTGATAGTCATGGAGAGCCCTGGTAGCCTGGGATAAGTCCACAAACATTCAGTGAGTGAATATAAATAAATAGTGTAAAAATTTAAAAAAAAAAAAAAGAACCAGTACTGACTTGAAAATAAATAAATGAGATCAGAATATATTATACAGGAAATTTATTGCAGGCTCAATTTCTTTCAGATATCTATAGATGCATAAGGACAAATATTCTTGCATTCAGGAAAAAGCAAAGTAGACAAAAAGATAAAACAACCAAACTACATTCCCCATCAGAAGTATTAAGAAGAAATTGCAGTTTATGATCCCCATAATCAACACAATTTGAAGTCACAGACATGAAAATGTACCAAGCCAAAGATGGACTCAAAATTTAACTGGCAAAACCACAAAAGACTGTAAAAAGGTTTATTAGACCTTAAACTAATATGCCGTTTTCCTAATAATTTCATCAACATAAGATGGCTTCTAATGTTTGAAGTGAAAATAAAAAAACATAACACTTACCCCTAGATATAGGCTGGAGAAATCTGTAAATGGAAACAATAAAAAAAAAGCTACCTTGGTTGCCAAACTAATAGTTGACCAAGAAGAACCACAAAAAGCTCCAAAGAAAAGAATTTAAGAAATTAACCTTGTTTGATTTGATCTCATGTCGCTCATACATTTTGCCATCATAAGAATGCCCAGACTGCTTCTGCCGATCAGCACTAGCTGCTTAACATGCAGTACAGGAAATTAGCAGGAAAAGCATTTGCATAGTCAATACAATGAGAAAAACAGAGTGCAGAGACATAAACCATTGGAAATACTGATTAAAAACACAGATGAGAGTAGACAACATCAAATGTCATACTATGGTATTCCTGATATATTTCTAAAGCCATTAGATAAAGATACACTTGCATTAACAATATCCAGCATGAGATATAAAATTTCTAAAGCTGACAACTGAAATAAATCCTTACACTCATACCTATTGGCACTCCAAAAGCATCTGGTGGCAAAGGATCAAACTCCATTCCAAGGATTGGCCCATCCTCTCTCAATGGCTCCCCTAACTGTGCCTCCACACAGGCAATTGCTCGAAGCTCCATTATTGACTGCTGTGACTCATAAGACCTCCTCACCAAAGGTATAGAATCCGTTAAAGCCTGAGAAAACCCTGCTGCATTCCTCAGTTCCACCATATATGGACTTGAGCCAGACCCTGAGCCAGACCCTGAGCCAGACGCATAATCACTCCCAGGCTCAGTCCCGGCCCTAAATTCATCTACAGGAGATTCTGGCATTAAGGCAGCCACATTTTTTCTCATTTTTTTGGGTGGATTCTCTTTTTCCTTTTTATCCTTCAACCTTCTGTGGCAAAACCACATCTGCAGTTGTCGATCAGACAAGCCTAATTTTTCAGATAGCTGGGCTCGCATTGCCTCAGACGGGTATGCCTCCACTAAATCATACAATCAACATAACAAAAAATCAACAGATTGAGCAAACAATTTAACAAAAATTCAACACAAACAGATACATGCAATAAAAATCAGCAATTAAAAAAATGCAAAATAAAAATCAACAAACGTAAGCAGATTAAAGCAAGAAATCAACTAATATTCAATATATGCCAGCTTAAAACAAACATATATATATCTCTAACGATCAAATCAACAAAAAAGCACAAAAATCACAAATTGAACAAAGAAATCAAACAAAATTTCAACATATATGCATCTCTACCGATCAAATTATCCACATAAAAACACAAAAAATAAACAAATTGAAGCAAACAAAACTCAAAACATAAAATTAAGAGAAAAAAATAAAATAGGTGTACGGACAAGCATAGGCCTTCTCGAGGGTTTCGAGTTGAAAGGGAGTCTTCATCTGGCGCTTGGGCTTGATCTGTTGACCATCATTGGAAAGATTACCAGTAATTTGCTTACTTTCACTACTCTTATTTTGATTCTCTGCATCGGAATCGGCCTCCATTGAAGAAGCAGATCAAGATTCCAGAAGCAATCTAGGGTTTCCCTCGGTGAGAACTTCTTTAAAAAATCACTAAAAACGACATATCGTGAGAGTGAAGAAAAACGAAGAGGCGGAGAAGAAATACCAAAGAATAACAACAACAACAACAACAATAATAATAATAAAAACAATATGAATGTGAGATTAAAAAAGTGAAGACGATAAGAGATTGACGAGAGAAGAATAAACTTAAAATTTAATATTGATGTTATTAATGAGAAAACAAAGTGAAAATAGTAAAAAAGGAAATCAGGAACAGAGCAATGGGAGTGGTCCTTCTTGACTCTAATTACAACACATTCCATTTTATATATAATTTCTTTTTTAATTTTGATTGTTTTTCTAAATCTTATTTGATTTTGTTTTTCTTTTGTTGTTATTGACTTGAATGGTTCGTGTGTCAAACACTCAAAATTCCTTTTGTTTTTTTATATTCGAAGGAAAAGCAAATCAAAACATTTTAATTGGTGGTTGTGTTTGTTTGGAGTCTTTATGAGTTTTGAGTTCTTCGTCGGTGGTTTGCGCCCTTCGGATCTTCGGGTGCCATGATTGTCTTCAGGTTTCTAGTTTGTGTTTTTCCGTGGGGCCCATATTGTTGGGCTGGGCTAAGATTTACGCTGATTACCTTGTGACCCTCAATCTATCTTAAACTAACATTTTCTCCCATAGCTTGGAAAGCACTTAAAATTACCCCCTTGTTTTTTGGATTAAGGCATATTAAATTTTAATCATCAAAGGACAATCTTGTCAATTCACCTCATCTATATAACACTATAAACATGTAAAACTTAAAATCACTTTATAAATTAATAATAAGAATGATTTTAAATTAAAAATAAAATAACATTAAAAATTAGTTTTAAGATTATTCATCAACTCAACCCCCATGAAAATTGGGCTTGTGCTTGCTAAGCCTAATTATGGATAATCTGAGACTCAGCCAGTCTAAATTCACTATTCATGTCCCCGCAAGTGGCTGCCTTCAAATGGAATTGGAAGATGGAAGGATTCCTACAAATTATACATTTTGTCACCTTATCATGGAAAATTTTTGGAACAACTCTAAAAAATGTATGGTCATTAGTTTAGTTTCAGAAGGCTTCTAACCATGCAATTCACTATTCACATATCTCACTATCACTTTATGTTAAACTCTCTAGAGCTTCTAAGCATATCAGCTGGTTTGAGAGACATCAAGTGATAGATTATTTCAGTCAACATGAGCTGATTGCAAATTAGCAATTATTTCTACGCAGCATCGAAGAAACTTATCAAAAATAATAATAACTTCAACTTCACATTGACAGATGATACTCAATTTGTCATTTTTATCTTTGGAACAGTGGAACATGACTTTGCATCCAAGATGTCATTCATCCCTTGCTTCTCTTCATCTTATGCCGATTTTGCTTGCTGAAAATGGAAAATTTAATCTATATTAAAACAAAGATTCCAAATTGAGTATTACCATGTGCAAAGATGTGCATTCCTGGCAAAAAAATGTATAAGCTAAACTCCTCTTTAAAATAACATGTACTTGGATGGAGAAGCTTGAAAATACAGGAAAATTACGGGCCGATGTATAAAAAGGGAGAGAGAGAACATCCATTTTCCTTTTTTCTTTCTCAATTTTTTTCTCCTCAGCAAGAAGTGCTGACTCTGTGAGATGGTTTCTTTTGTTGGGAAAGAAAAGGGATAACAGGAGTCACAAGACATTGTGAAAACTTATGCCGAAGGAAATAGAATCATCATCTTTAGGAAAGAGAATGGTCATACAAATAGTAAAAAGAATAATTTTTTGGGGGATTTCTAATTTTCAAGGATTTAATAACATTAGAATCTCTAGCAAAGGTGATGTCTATAGACCATGAACTATGAACTAACTGCACTTTTGACCATTTCATTTCTGATTAACTTCTAGCATATAGGTAATGTATGTATTTCAGAATGAGGTGATTGACTTACTTGCTTATCTTCTTCCATCTTGGCCTTAATGAACGAGTAAATTGCAACTCCAGCAATTGCAATGACTGTTCCAATACCTGTTTGTGTTGAGATCTTGTTACCTGTGAGAAGCAAATTGTTAGACATTGTTTTAATTGGCTGGTCCAAACCTTTCTTATATACACACACACACAATTATATTTTTATATATTGTCAAGAAAATGATTATATACCATTAGATTTAAATTATAAAATATCATTTCCATTCTATTAGATAAATTCAATAATATATAAAATGGTACTTACTAAATAATTATTTGGATTTCTTGACTAGAGATTTGCTCTCTCACATCATTAGATTCGAATTATAAAATATCATTTCAGTTCTATGGGATAAATCTATCTCTATACAAACATGGTTCATAAGAAATTAATATCAAGACATCCTAACTAGAGATTTACTCTCTCTCTGTATATATTTATGTATGTGTGTTTGTGTATATAAAATATAAGATGAGATGATTTCTTACCAAAGACCAAGATTGAGAACCCAATCACAAACACACGCTTCAGCACGTTGCCAACGGCATGTGTAAGAGGTGCAACCCGCTCCAAGGTGTTGGTAGCCAACTGAAAATTCAGAAGGTGGATTGTAGTTTGTCATCCCAAAAAGCATTTTCAGATGTATTAATTAGAATGATGTACAGCATTAGGAAGACAATACTCAGCAGTAGGAAGGAAACTTATACAGCCATTTGAACAAGAACTATGAAACTGAAGGGAAGGAAGAAAAACATTAACAGCTGATACTTAGTTTATACAAATCCGAGATCAGAATGTAAGATGCATACCTGATTGTAAAGATGGTAAAACAAACCCACCCAAAAAAGATCTGAAATGAACTTGACTGTACCCACTTTTGCAATTGCATCAGCAAAACCATGTTTGACCAGTAGAGGTCCCTCAACCTGTAAAAACAAATACAATGAAAACAAGGAGGGGCTTAATACAACAGTATAACAGACAAATTTTACAGTTGGAATCATGAAGGGCCTCAAGCTTTTTTACTCACAATAATGGCAGGTGGAATACAAACAATGAGTGCAATGATAGATATGTAAGCATAAACATTAGTACTGTCCATATCAGTCTGCATAAAGAAAAAACACATAATGTTAGAATAAACTTTTTTAAAACACTTGGCAGCTGAACATGAAGAATATATAGGGTGTCCTTGAAAGTCACCATGGCTTTCTTTGAATAGAGACTCCTGTAAGTGAATGATATGTTGGATATCATAGCACTAATGAAGCCCGTCCAGTTGAATGAAAGTTCAGTCAATGATGCCATGGACACACCTTGAGTCATGAGTCAGAGATAAAAATAACATCACATTCATAATCCAAACACATAAAAGGGTTGACAAAAGGTAGAGAAGACATGGTTTTGGCACCAAATGGAGAGAATAGAAGTTACCAATAACAACAGGAGCCAGAGACAGCCATAGAGTCAAGGGTATTGATTGTCCTAGTACGAACTGAGAAGCAGCAGCATTGAAGAAGGGCTCGAGAGCTGAAATGATATAAAATCAATACTGATAATTGACTCATAATCAGATTTAGATGTGAAGTGAAATGAAATGATGAAAAAGAAGTGGACAGAATTCAATTATTTTCCACAAAAAGAAAGGCTTAATTCTTTTTGTCACCTTTGATGGTATGAGTAAATGAGACAGCAACAGCTGCAAAGGAGACATTGGTGGTGACATGGCCAAGTGCATGACACACGGCCACAGGGATCAACAGCTTCAGGAGTTTTGAATCAATAGGCTACACAGACAACCCAGTCTCAGGATATTGTCAGTTCATGAAGTCCGCACAACGACAGATAGCAACAAAACATTGCAAATAAAGATTGTTAACTTGTCATTCAGTATGATATGAAGTATCTTATTTTAACATGTCAGGCCTTAAGAAAAAAGAAAATGACTGGGAAGTCACGTATTCTCCATCCCCCAGCGTATCCACAAGCTTCATCAATACTTTTTATTTCTAACCTCTGGGACACTCTACGTTCAACAATTTACTTGCTCTGTATCTCTTTCTTCAAATAGACCCCTCTCACATGCACTCCACATTGAGTCCCATTTAGTTATTTGTTTGCTTACTCCTACGGTCCTAGTAATACAATCTTCACTTATCCCTTCCACAAGATTTATTACACCTCTATGATTTACAAAAGTGAAGGGGCATGGACCAAAAATGAAAAAAATCCAAACCCACACTGCTACACAGATAATTAACAGTTCTCTGTGCTAGTCTAACTTGATATGATATTTCAGGTCAAACTTTTATACGAAGTGATAACAAATAGAACACATGTACCCAAGTGAAATAATACTAAGTCATAATACAATCATAATTTATAAATTCCACCAAGCTCGATCTAAATCCTTGGGTAGATAATTAAGAAGTGATGTACAAGTACAAATAAAATCAATAGCATAAAGTAACTTAGATGAAAGACGTCCACTTACAGCGCGCTTGGGAAGGCCAACGGCCCAGCTGAATAAGCAGTAAACAACTCCAACCAGCAGATGAATAACTGACACAAAACTATACACAACAAAATTTTCTCTGAAAAAAAAGGACAAATTACGATCATTGAAGAAAAATGGAACAGTTAACTTACTAAGGATATGGAAAGTAATTGTAAATCTTCTTGTTTAAAATGTTGAATATCACGTTCAAGAAGTACCTGAGAGGAAAAAAATATTGGATTAGTTATGCATCCGTTTGAACTTTGACGGTTAGAGCGGTTGTTTAAACGTAAAAGAAGTTGACGCATGTCACGTGACTTACCACATGAAGAAGAAAAACCCGGTGACAAGAGCCGGGTACTTGTCAAAGAACCCGACCTTAACTTCTCTGCAAGTATCATTTAAAAAAAGGGAGATTAGTCTTGAGTTAACACAGTCAAGTATAACGTTTCAGAACGGAGAAGACGGACCTCACCCGGCGGAATCGCCTCCTTCGGCAGGCGAAGAAGCAGCGGCGAGGCAGGGCCGGAGAATCTCCCTTTTCTCGGCCAACAAACCGGCTGGAGCATGCAAGCCCTCGAGGAGTAAAGCTGGTCGTAGCTGTCTCCCCCAGATCACATTACCGCCTTCACCAACAGCTCCGATTGGCTTGACAGACACAAAGCTTAAGTTGTTATTGCTCTGCCGCAGCGGCTTCCGGAAGTTAGAGACGGTGGAGATGGTGGTGGCACGTGACAACACTCGCGACTCCATGATTCTGCTGTTGAGAGAGAGGGAGAGCGAAATGTGTTCGAGTTAGCCAGAGTGAGCTCTTAATGGAGACAGCCAGTGGCCGTGAGAGGGAAATTAACGTGCGCCGAGATGATATCTTACGCTGGGAGAACACGACGACAGTTATCTTGGGCGGTTAATTTTATTTTACTCTTATTGATGCTCCTTATCCCCTGCGACGCACACTGATCGTTATCCTACACTAACTGTTGCCATAACGCTTGATGAATTTTATTGCATTGAATTGGATGGTATAGAGGAGTTGAGAATAGAGTGATACGGTAAGCTGTGGAGTAGGTGAAAAGAGTGAAATTTTGTGATGAGATTCGATTGGCGGAGGCGGAGGATATGTGGGGCCATCTTATCCCAAGTGTAAGGTCAAAGAGAGAGATGTCGTCTTGTCCAATGGGGGTCTCTCTGGCCCTGTTTTTACCACGAATAATTGATGTTCTTTTTTTTTAAATAAAATCAGTTGGGAAGAAAATATCTATGCTTTGAGGTTGGACAGATGACGCATAGAAAGCTAAGAAAGGAATGAAGTCGACAACTCTTTCATATCACTTATGGTTTATTTTAGTATGAATGGTCCAAGAAGGAAAGGCAACTACGGCAGCATTTCACCGATAATTGTAGTGATAAATACATTTTTTCCTTGGTTTATGAAAGTGACAATCACATCCCTTTTTTATTTTTTATTTTATAAATGATGCTGGGAATTTTAACTTGTTCTACCAAATTTATGCCATAAAGGCTTAAGTAAAGTTCAGAAAATAATATAGAAAAGACTTTGGTTATTTTTTTCAACTTTTTAATAAAATCATTATTTTGTCATTTACTACGAGTAAAACAGAGAGTTGAGTGGTAAATTCTCAAACTTTGAGTTGGTGTATCTAAGTTTAATTTTCACACTCTTGTAAATAAATTTAAGTGTTGTAGACATATTAATTGAGTCAAGTTGAATGAAGACCCAGGACAAAGTTCATAATTAAGGTTTGATTTGAAAAGATCCAACGTAATACTGTAACATGTCAGGTTCGACTCATACGTTTTCTGCATCAGATTGTAGATTTAGATATTAAACTTATCGATCGATTCAACCCATTACTATTAAAAAATAAAAAAAAATAAATGGTAATTGGCTTTTGCAACAAACAAAAGTCACGAGTCACAAGTCAATGGCTTATATGTGTGGCAGAAGTTGTTTTATTTTTTTCTTTTATATAAATAATTTAAATTTTCTCTATTTTTTAATTTTATTTATAAATCTCTTTATTACAATTCTTTCATTATATACTCAATCTCATTTTCTCTCATAACTCTTTTTTGAAAACTATCTAAATTCACAAATAATAATTCATTGTGCTTATAATTTCGTTTTTATTTCAATTTTATCATTATAAAATATTACAAATATATCCAATATCAAATGAATTCAATTTATTTAAATAAATGATATGATTTATATATTTTGTTTATGTTTATAATTATACAGTATATAAATTAATTTGTTTGTATTATGTTATAATATTTGTCATCATATAATCACGATATTCATCCGTTGCAAATAAAAGATTATAAAAAATATTTTAAAAATAATTTACGTTTAAATTTTTGTAAAAAATTTTATTTAAATGAACCAGTCTATGGACCCTCAATTAAGGCCCAACCTTATATATATGAAACTGAGACTTGGGTTTTAAAAATCTTATGGGCCAGTTTGACTCGAAGTTCTATTACCATACTACCCTAAGGGCCAACCTAACCGATAAACATATTTATACAAGTGTGCTTTGGTATATTCATGATGAAATAAGAGATTCCAACGATAGGTTATTAAACTAATCTTTTTAAAATTAGTTTATTTGATGACAAACTTATCTAAAAAGGGTAATTATCTCGCCAAATAGGGTAAAAAATAAATATTTTATCCTTTCTTTTGCCAAAATTTTTAATAAAACTCTCCCAAACTATTTCTTATTTACAAGGCTCCTGGAGGTGGACACGTCAATTGGGCCGGGCCCAAAGCATGAAAAAAGGTTCGGACACGATAAAACCCGATCCGGCACTGTAGAGCATCGGGCCCATGGGCCTACCGGACCGGGCTTGGCCTAGGGCTTTAATATTAGGCTCATGGGCTGACCCGACCCGATCTGATACTGTTTATATATATATATATATTTTCCTGGTTCTACTGCCTTGCCGCCTTGGTCTGCTTCTGCCTTGGCAGAAGCCTCTACATAATTTTAAATTTTTTTTTTTAAATAAATCTATTTTATTTTCACTTTTATTAATAAATCTTTTAATCACTCAATTTCAATTATTTCATTATATTTTCAATTTCATTAACTCTCTTTCAAAAAATATCTAAATTCGTAAATAATAATTATTTATTTTTGAAGAATTCAGAGATTTAAATATAAAAGATGAATAGATAAATATTATATAGTAGATATATTTTATTTATGTTTTATAATTTATACCGTATATAAATTAATTTATTTATACTATGTTATCAATTTATAATATTTTTTATCATATAACTACGGTATTCCTCCGTCACAAGTGAGGGGTTATAAATAAAATATTCGCGATACTGTTATCGGTTTTAATAATTGAAAAAAATTTATGTTAAAAAATGTTAATTAATTGTTTTTTTTTAAATTGATCAAATGGGCCGGACCGGCCCGACCTGAAGGCCCGTTACTATTTGGGCCTTAGGCCCGGAACGGCCCTATTAGCCCGATGGGCCGAATCGAAGAGCCAGCCCGGCCCGGCCCATTGACATCTCTACCTGGAGGACAAGCCGAATTTTCAAAGAATATTCACCAGAAAACCATCCAAAAATTCATTAACTCCAGGGACAAAGCCAAAAATTGTATTCTAAGGGGTCATATAACATTTTAATGAAGAAGAGGGTCTTCAATGAACTTAAATTGATGGTATAATTATGAATTAAGCAATTTTTGTAGACTCTATATAAATATAATTTTAATTCCCACATAATAATCAAACATGTTGGAACTTTGACTCAAAGGCCATCTAGCTAGTCATCTTCCCCAGAAAGTTGGCTGGTTCAAGAGAGACCCCACCTTGGATCAGCGCTCGTTCTCACAAGAATGGTCTGCCCCAACGAAAGTGCCTATTTGAATTTATCCCTCCATCTCATCTAGAAACAATCCCAGGGTCAGATCGGGAAGGGCAAGGATTTGCTCCATTTGACGGAAACAACTTTCCAAATGGTGACCGGATTTTTTCTCTTTAATTTTGGGAGATAAAATAACTTACGTCGCTTTACCTTTATTTTTTAAAAACATAATTGCAATTTGGGTGCAACCATTTAGGGGTGAAACTGTAATTTTTCTAAAGCTTGGGTAAGCCGTATACTTTGCACATATTCCACTTATCAGATCTTTTAGCCTTATTATAATTGTTAGTAAGAATTTGACAGTTTTTTTAAAATTTATCAGAGAGTGTTGATAACAAAAAAACAGAGGACCAAATTTTTGCTTCCAATAATTCATAAAGGCCACAAAAACCTCCAATAATCCTATGTTTCTCCTCATATTTTTATAATATCATAGTTCTTTCCACTACCTTTCAAATATCACTTTTGTTCCATCATTTTTTATTAAATTGCTTTCTCCGGGCTGCCAAAGTAGGACTCTGAGATTCCAGATGTTAAGAAAAGAGACTGGAGACGATGACTAAAGCGGGAAATAAGTTTGGGAGCTATGGTATGTAAGCTATTTTTCCCTGTTCCTTAAATCTGTGTGAATCTCGTTTTTTCAATAATGGATGTGTTTCACTTTGGCGCCCACCACTTGTTTGATGAAATGACTAACAGAGGATGGCAATAACTTTTTGTGAATCCTTTATGGGTTATTAATTTCGTTCTCTTGCGCGGCTGTATATATTTATTTTTTTTACTGTAGTAATGGGTGTTAAGTCTGTGTTTAAATGGTCGAAACAAATAACATCTGCCCAAGTAGTGCAGCTCATACGAGCTGAAAGGGATGTGAACAAGGCCCTTGTCATATTTGATTCGGCAACAGCTGAGTATGCAAACGGTTTCAAGCATGATGAAGGCACATTTGGTCTTATGATCTCTAGATTAGTCTCTGCTAACCAGTTTAAGCAAGCTGAGGATCTTCTTGATAGAATGAAGAAAGAGAGATGTAAGATCAAAGAAAATATATTGCTCATTATTTGTAGAGGCTATGGTCGTGTTCACCGCCCAGCGGATGCCATCAGGGTTTTCTATAAGATGAAGGAATTCGAGTGTGAACCCACTGAAATGTCTTACATTACGGTGTTAGACATTCTTGTTGAAGAGAATCAGTTAAAGACAGCATTTAGATTTTATAGGTATATGAAAGAAATAGGTATTCAGACTAGTGTTCCTTCCCTTAATGTTTTGATCAAGGCTCTGTGTAAGAACAGCGGGACAACTGATGCAGCTATTAGAATATTTCGTGAGATGCCTAAGCGCCAGTGCACTCCAGATTCATATACGTATGGTACTTTGATCAATGGGTTGTGCAGATTTGGGAAGGTAGATGAAGCAAAGGAGCTGTTCAAAGAGATGGAGATAAAAGGGTGTTCACCAAGTGTTGTTACTTACACCTCTTTAATGCATGGTTTGTGCGAATGTGGGAATATAGATGAAGCTATGGGTTTTTTTGAAGAGATGAGGAGCAAAGGTATTCAGCCAAACGTGTTTACTTATAGTTCCTTAATGGATGGACTGTGCAAGGGTGGATGTTCTTCACAAGCTATGGAACTATTTGAGATGATGATTAGCAAACGTCATAGACCTAATGTGATAACATATAGTATTTTAATGAATGGTCTCTGTAAAGAGGGGAAACTCCGAGAAGCTGTGGAAATTCTTGATAGGATGAAGCTTCAAGGCTTGAAACCAGATGCAGGGTTATATGGAAAGGTAATTACCGGTTTCTGTGATATCAGCAAGTTTCAAGAGGCTGCGAACTTCCTTGATGAGATGGTCCTTCAGGGGATTTCACCTAATCGATTAACTTGGAGTCTCCATGCTAGGATTCATAACATGGTGGTTCAAGGCCTTTGTAAAAGTGGTGTGAATCGAGCATTTCAAGTGTATCTAAGTATGCGGACTAGGGGTATCTCGATCGAGGCTGGGACTTACAGCTCACTCATAACATGTTTTTGTAAGAAAGATGACCTTCATAAAGCTGCTCGCATTGTTGAAGAAATGGTGCTTGATGGATGTGTTCCAGATGAAGGAACATGGAGTGTGGTGGTGAGTGGGTTTTGGGATCGACAGAAAGTAAGACAAGCTGCTAAATCATTACAGGTTGAGTTAATAAATCAAAATTTTGAAAATGAAGAAGACATCCAAAGTCAAGATGCATGATTCCAAACTGCAAGGTGTTGTGTACTATTAGTTTTAACTTACTTTTTACCATGTGAAATTTTAATATAATTCCTTACAGCACCATAAATTTCTCATAAAAAAACCATCAATAATATTTTGGGTTGCAAAACTTGGAAGTATTTTATGCTTTTTCAAAAATTTAACAGGCTATAGAATTTATATGGCCAAATGTCAAATTCTTGTGTAGACTGGAAGTTTGGAGCATAGGAAAATGTGTGATATCAAAGAAAATAGAAATGCTTAAATTTTATTTCACAATTGTTTCCGCATGTAATGAGAAATTGGGAAAGAGGTTATGTCATTTTACATTTTATCTAACTGTCACTCTTTATAATCTATGACCATAATTTTCTTTGTCTTGTATGATATGCCACAATGACAATATTTTCACAATAATTTTAAGTTTGTCTCTATTGTAATCTTTTGCATAAATAAGAGTTTTCGAAAGTGTGATAGATTGATACTGGCCTCTTGTTTCGTTTAAAAATTTCCTGTAGATTTTCATTGTTGAAAATTTTAAATAATTCAGGGTCTAAATTAATCGGCAATGCCTGTGTTCTGTACTAAATATCAAGAACCAATTTCATTTTAGGGCTCCATACATCTGCAATACCACTAGAAATTAGATGGGAGTTGGGTATGACTCTCCTTTAATTATTTTCTTAGAATGAGAATGGAGAGTCAGTGTGCGTGAAAAGCCGAGGATTTTGGTCCTTCCCTTGTCTTCTGATTTTTCATTGGATATATATATATATGGAATATATTTCTGTTCCATATGTTGACTGATTAGTATCAAAATTGATATATAGGGTACAAATTTTGCTTGAGTAATAACTTATAAAAAAATTAGTACCTCCAATAATTTCTAAAGGTCAACACGTAACATCTCTCTTTTTACTTTGTGAACTTTTACAACTTATGCTCAAATACGTCATGTTGATATGCACTCATACACATTGACATTCTTGTTGAGTTTCCATTTTAAGTAATTACTTATTTGAATTACTTTTTCATTTCCATATGATCATGTTCTTGCACTGATTAATGCTAAAAGATAATAACATTCTTGTTATCTGTTAGCATTCAGAAGTGGGACTTTTAAAAATAACAAAATAGAAAAAAAAAAAAAAATGAATATACAGGACTCTGCAACTTATGACTTTGAGAAGAATGAAATTGGCTTGCATCTAAAACTAGTGAAGAGAAAACTTAATTACTGGTCTGTGTAAAGCCAATTCCATGGCGCTGGGTTGGAAAAAGAATAAAGAGCATGCTACAGATGACAGCAATCCCAACTGGCAATGCTGTGAGCATCTCCTGAGTCTCATCTGAAGGTGTTGGGTAGAAGCAATTTATGACATTCTGGTCAAATAGTGCAACAGCTGCAAATACCAGTATTGACATGAAGGCATGCATGAAATCTATAAAGCACAGCTGGTATTTCTTAGTAAATTGAGGTGGAATTGTAGCTGAACCATCAATGACCCACAAGCCCCTTATTGTGGCAAATCCATAGCAGACGGTTCCATTCTTATCCTTGAAGCTGTCTGTGAAGCTTAGCAGAAAGCATGATAAAACCACAAAGGGCTGCAAGCCAAGCAGTCATGGACCGGCTGACTGAGTCACAATTACCTCCATTCGTGAATATGCGTGACAGAAGTTGGAATGCAAGAACTGGTCCTGTAGGTAAAAAGATTGGCCAAATGAGCCATGCTCTGAAACGTCTGGCTAATAGCATTTTGTATCACAGTTTTTTAAATTGCAAGAGAAGAAGTTTGTGTTCCTCATGATGATTAGAGTCAGCTTCACAATTCTCTTATACTTCAGTCTTCTATTTATGTCTCAGCATGTTTTTGTCAAACATTGGCATGTTTATCAGTAGTGGAATGAGATGATGCATTTGGAGTGGAAGTAAAGGGAAGACTGGCTTGAGATGACTTGCAAGAAACAGAAACCGAAATGTGGATGAAGTGCATTTTTTTGCCCTAGATCTCCAGGATAAGGTCTGAGGTTTGCTTTTGATAATTAGTTAGAAAAACTCTCAAGAATTGCCTAATGTTCATGAAGCTCTCATGACCATTACAATATATTCTTTTAGCTGTATGTAAGGATCAAGATCTGATTTGGTGGGGTTCTGTAGCTTATGTGTTGTAATATTTTTTCATGGGTACGTTTAGGATTTTCCGTTTTATCCTTTTGCTTCATCCGTATGTCTAGTTCATGGGTAGGCTAACTTTCCTCAAAAAGTAGTCCTTAGATTAGTGTCATGCCTTGCACGCGATATCTTGGTTGCCTGGCTAGGAGCCACAGCGGCGAGCTAACTTCATAATTTGTACTCTATCGTTCCAGGTTAACACGATTGTCTCTTCTGAAAGTCCAAGAAGTTACCAACAGGGAGTTTCTTCAGTTGCATCTATTTAATTTATTATATGATAACAGGTACAAATTAACTGACGTTTTATCATATAATTGAGTAATTATTGAATTATAAATAAAATATCATCCAATAACATAATGATATATCAATTTGTTTGTATTTATTAATACTTACCGTTTGTATATATAATATTACTCTT
Organism: Mangifera indica; assembly: GCF_011075055.1. NCBI lineage: Eukaryota > Viridiplantae > Streptophyta > Magnoliopsida > Sapindales > Anacardiaceae > Mangifera > Mangifera indica. The sequence continues at coordinate 13,731,441 of NC_058148.1, read as the reverse complement.
CATTTATGTTGCTGGTGAGGTCAGGAAATGATCGTACATTTGTAAGGATATAATCTATAGTTTCATTCTTTTAGGGAATTAGAATGTTAATATATTGAACAATGTTATGTGTACATATTTTCGATACATAAATGATATTATCACATAATTGAATATTATTTTATTTTAATTCAAAATTATCTGATTATATAATAATATATTATTTATACATTTAAATTGTATACCTAAAATACATAGATATAGTTTTATTATAATGTATTCGGTCAATTTTGATATGTCAAAAAAGAGTTTAGGTGACAAATGATATATCAAACATCATGATGCTCTAGCTAGGGTGTAGAATTTGAAACTTGATTTGGAAATGACACTATGTACAAAGAAAAGATAAATAGAAGGTGAAATCGTATTGCCTTGAGTTACGGGCCCAGCGAATCTTTTTCTGCATATACCCACATGGATCATTGGGTCCAAAAATTTTATCAAGTCAGGCAGACTGCTTACGGGATCCTCAGATTTTGGGCCCATGTCACAACGCAGCATTTGTCAGTTGAGACAGCCCACCATCAGAAATGGATTACAGTTTAGTTCGAACGAGTCAAGATCTACTTGAAAATATTTTAGGTCACTGATCTTGTATTCAAATCGAACAAATCAAATTTAATTTCAAATCAACTGTTTTAGATTTTAGCCAAACTTGGGTTGGCTTTGTTTGGGTGCGCTCCCGCAGCTAGAATCTACCCATATCAAGTATGCATAGCTTCTTCTTGACATATAATAATATTGAACAAATATAAAAGCCATTGTTATATTCTCTGCGAGTACTTGAACTTCAGTTCTGAACCATTTACCATTGTTGTGGAAAAATGTGGACTTCCCCTACACATTTGCTGCCACCCTGCTCCCTCTGCCAAAGGCAATAATTTCCATTTAGAGACAGTTTGTGCTTATGGAATATTGACATCTGTTTGCCTGTGTGCATGCTAGGCTGCTACCTCACCCAGTACAAACTGGATACAAGCATTGCTGTATATTATACTGAAAAATCCAAGAAAATTGTATATTCTTTTATAATAAAACGATATATAAATTTGATCATTTGATTAATTGCTAGTAAACTGACTATCTACATCAGGTTAGCTCATCATCTTTAACCAACATCTGCAGAAAAAAAAAAAAAAGTTCAGGAGGTTGCAACAAGAAATACTTAGATTAAGAACAGTGACATCAAGTGCTATACTTAATTATTCATTGCCATATCAAACAGAGATTTACAGGATATTCAAGGATTGGATCATTTCAGCAGTCAACAGAAATAAAATCAAAAACCCTAAAAGAAGAGGCAAAGACAATTGGGATTTGGTTGAAATATTTATGCAACTATTACAACTCCGGCGTATTATTGTCAGGTCGATCAGTGAATCTGGGTTTTACTTATTTGGTATAGTCAGTTCAATTTCAAAGGAATGATTCGACTCAAATATAGTTTCATTCATTTTCTAACGTTTCTAAGTTTGTTTTGTAACTGATCAAATAAACTTTACAAAGTTTGTTTTGTCCCCTTTGGAGATCTTATTATATAACTAATTATATTTCCCGATTACATATAAAGATCTCCCATATGTAACTCCCACTGTCATGCATACCACCTTTTATAAAAATATAAGTATTTTTGTAACAGCCATTTGCTTTTTACCTAAAATCCCTCAAAAGTCCATTTTACAACACTTGACATATGTATGCATTGATTAAGATATTCTTCTTCTTGAAATGTTGAAAGATTCCTTTCCTTTCTTTTTTATATATCTTATCTTGGAAAGATTAGGGTTTATCATCTGGTCTAAATGGTTAGGTGGTTGTCTACTAATTTGCGGTGGGAAGTTAGTTCTAAAACCTATTTTTTATACACAATTTTGAATAAGCTACATATTCAAAACAACTTAGAAAAAAAAAATTGAAACCCTTTTAGAGAGCCATTATTTGATCATGAAATTGTTGGTTTCAATTTAATATTTTGATTCGTTTGTTTATTAAATTAGCCCCTCCTACCCACCCCCATTATATGAAAATATTGCCTACCATGTGCCTTCGACATGCTGGTGAGAGGAAATTGCCATGCAAGTACACTTGGAGAATCATTTGCTTAGGCTCATCCTGTTACATACCAATATATAATTTTTTAGAGATTGATTTTCAAGAATATTAGGAAAAAAAATAGAAACCAACCTTATTTGTCACTTTAATTATGTTTTCAAGATTGCAGAAATAATAACAGTATCAGAATGGACCCGGTTGTTGCAATTTTGTCTGCATATAATAGCTCCAATTCCTGATTGAACAAAATTATGAATGCCCATAAGGCATAGTAGAAAAGAAACATGGAATCAAATTAACCATTTTCTGTCCGACCTCAACCATTTGACATTGTGATTACTACAGAAAAACTAGATGTTCCCTTTTGACAAACCCAATCATGTTTCACCATTGAAAAATCAAAAAAGAGAGCCAATCATAAGAAAGAGTAAATCTAAAGTAGTGATAATGAAAATGAAATGTGAGAGAATTGCAATAAGAGTGAGTGAGGCAGTCTTTTCACAGACAGCTCATGAAAGCTTAAAGCCCTATTGTTGCACAAACAAGTATGTTGGTATGTATAGTATGACACTCAGCATTATTCTGAGAAATTTTCTTCCATTTTTCTCAGAATATAATGATTAAACACCTGAAACTTTGCATTCAATTAGTTTTCTTTTCAGCTTCTTGTATAAATATATATGATTGGTAGACTGACTGGCCTGCCTTGCCCTCAATCCAAGGTCTCCTCGAGAAACATATATATCAATCATCACATTTTTTTCAGTTAACATACAACATTATCCCTAATATTATGATGACCCTTGTCACTTTCTTTCCATTTGTTTTACGCTAAATTAATTAGAGCTATCATTTACATTAAATTATGATTTACAAGTAAATTATCAAACACTAAGAAAGGTTCCATTTCCTTTTTTTCTTACTTTTCTTTTTCTGTCTTTTTTTTTTTTTTTTTCAATCATGCATTTTGGTGGCTTGTATATGAAATAACGTAATGAAGTTGCATATGTTTGAATGTTGCCTCCTTTAGCAGTGTAGAAATAACAGGAAGGCCAATGGACTAATTCCCATAAAAAAAATGTTGTTTTCCTAAATTCTCATCCTTTAATATTGAAAATTCTATTTATCCATCTATGGATTATAAAGTTTGTTAATTTTAAAAGTAAAATCGTTATTTTAGTTATAATATTAAAAAATAAACTAAAATTTTATCTCGTTTTCCTCCTAAACCCTAAAAAGTAACAATTTCCCCTTTAGGCCAAGTTTTAAAAAATCACTTTCCTCCCTAAGGTTTAACTTCAACATCTGACCACTTCCTCCAACACCATCTTTGGCGATTTCTCCCTCCAATGGTTTCTCTTCCTCCAGTGGTCTACCTCAATGTCTCTTCACCCTCTAACGGTCGTACATCACTCATGGGAAGACAAATTGTCTTCTTAAAAAAAGACAAGTCATCTTTTTTCTGGGAGATGATCATCTTCCCAAAAAAAGATGAGATCTCTTGTCTTCATCAAGGAAGATCTTCTCGATAAAACTCTTCGTCTTTTCAATTTGAATAACTGGTTAAAGAGAGAGATGATAAGAGAAACACTGTTGAAGAAAGAGGTAGCGTCGAGAGAGAGAGGCTATTGGCGATGACGTTGGAGATGTTGCTGAAAATTGAAAACTAAACCCTAAGAGAGAAAATGTTGTTTTTTAAAACTTGGCTTATGAGAAAATTGTTAGTTTTTAGGATTTAAGAGGGGAAGAGATAAAATTTTAAGAGATTAGAATTTCATTAACTTTAACTATCCATGAGTGGATAAAAGATATGTTCATAGTTAAAGGACGAGAACTTGCAACATCAGCAAACTTCGGGTGGGAATTAGTCCTTTGGCCTAACAGGAAATATTCTTCTTTCTAGCTAAGCCTATACATAAAAACGTGTCACGGGTATTGAGTTTCAAATTTTCCAACTTGGAATAATCAAGCAAAGACACAGACTAAAAGATAAATATATCAAATCAGTTTCTAATTTTCCTAAATTTTCTCCATCATTTCTTCTAGTTTTTATATGTTTTTGACTAAATTCCAGAATCTTTAGCTTGGAGAGAGCATTCTAGAATCTGGGTTATTTTTACTTAAAAGATACTTAACCCAGTTCGTGTGAAAAGAACATTGATGCCAGTTGGGACGTGAATTTTTCCATCTATCAATCACATCTTCTTGTACAATTTTGGCTCTTTCTTTACATAAACAACTAAGAGAAATGGAAAAAATGAAAAGATGAATCCCTTTGTTTGAACTTGAGGCCCTACCAAAAAAGAGTTCTAAAACTTTGTAGCCTTCGATAATGAAGTCTCTCTTTGGATTAACACCAGTGATATAAAGTGAAGATGCAATTAGCTTTTTCTTGTAAGCACATGAAATTTTGACTATTTATTGGAATTGGGTGAAGGGGTCCCTGATATTCCCTACCAACCCAAATGACAGCTTGTCATTAAATTGTTAATCCAAGATTAATTAGTTTAATTATCTAATCAGCAATTTGATTTCATCAAGATTCTTAATCATCACCATCTCATCCAGACTCGATGCCTTAATCATTTTAAGAGATTGTTTGTCCTAGAAGCAAGATTAATTATTAATCAAGTTTACTCACTAAACAAGCTTGGCAACTTATTTCAATAGTTTCTCAACTTTAGAAGTAAAAATATGATTCAAACTTATTTTCCCAGAAAATGATTTTGACTATTTTCTTTGCTTTATTGATTTCTGCATTGTGCTTTTATGCTGCATTCATCATCACAATTGAGAAAGCAACTGGGTTACAGATGGCCATTTTGGTGCTGGTTTCATACTGGACATAAATTTGTGCTGAAAATGAGAAGGTTGATTAGAAAGGTGAGTCTTTTGTCGGTCTGAAGTAATGGCCATTTTCTCAGTGAAAGTACAAAACTAGCTGAATACTCATCCCAAAGAAGTCCAAAGGAATTGGCAGAATGTGACTTCTTTTCAATTGTTTATTTCCCAGCTAAAGCAAGCTTTAACAATTAATTATTTATTAAAGTGGAAGATCAACATTCAACAATACAATAAACTAAACTAAAATCTTAACCAGTTCTAACACCACTATGTAATGATTCACAAGGATAGGAAATTGAAAAAGGGTTGTAACAAAAGAAGAGAAAGCAAGAATTGAAGATGTAGAAAAAATTAAAGGAAGAAGGAAGGAAGAATTTTCACAACAGTGCAAGTTGCAAAGTGTCTGTCTTTATTTATTTATTTATTTATTCTTGGCTGAAAATTTGCACCCCAATCTATCATGAAATGATGTTTTCCCCCTTTGATTTCAGAAACACCCATGTTAGTCCTTTCGTTTTTTTTTTTTTCGGGAACTCAATGGCTAAATATTAACCATGAAATGTAATCTCATCAATTCATATGGTTAGATTCATTGCTTTAAATGGTAGAGCAGACCAGCTGGTTTGACAGAGAATTAGAGTCTAATCCGATAATCTCGTAACCTAGGTTAAAGCCTTGAACCGGGATACATCGCAGTCAAATTGGCTTAACCCATCAATTAACGGTTCAACTAACAGTTTACTCATATGTTGACATAAAAATAAAATTTAGTAATTTTTTTAAACAATTGGGACTTGGATGAAAAATTTTACACTTCACTAGAAGTTGCACCTAACATCTCATCAATTAATATAGTGTGTCTGTAACAGTAGGCTAAATTCATTTTTATGAATATGTTGGTTGAATTTTATATTTAATGATTAATTAGTAAAAAATGTATCAAATATTTTTTAATTTTTATTTAAATAGTATACCGATTCGATTATCAGTTGATCTTGACAAGTTCTATCACTGGATCAATACCGAATTTGGGAATGAAGTCATAGTCTAAATTAGGTTTTTTGTCTGCAAAATATTGTATATGAATCGACAAGATTATCCTAAAATGGTTAAGATTTAACTCTTTTGAATAAAATTGGTTGTAATGTGGATATTCCGGAAACTGAGGGGATAAAGTTCTTTTCACAATAGATTAAGGATGAATAGGTGATTTGGCCATTGTTTTCCCTTCAAAAAGCGGTGTGAAAGGTAGGACAGGAGGAGGAAGGAATGAAGCATACGAGGACAATTACGATTAAGGTTCCGAACAGACTCTAATGGGTTGGAGCCACCATAGCCTTTTCAAATCTTTTAGCGCCTTTTTTTAAGTCTTATTATAATTTAATATTTCATAACTTCCCCCAATGTTTGTAAAAGTGATTAAAAACACCTTGATTTTGACCCACAAATCTTGGCTTGTGGGTTCCTTCAAATCTTTCAAAAAATAAAAATGTGGGCTGCCATATAGGTTAGCACTGAGGTTCTATTGTTCTAAAGTTCTGTTTCTGTCATTTTTAATTGTAAAAAGAGTGGTTCATGATTGAATTAAGAAGGGTCTCTTTTTGGTTGGACCCATTTTTGGATCAAAAATATGAAATCATAATTGACTTATGAAGTATGGCTTTTGGGGCTTCATGGGAGAAAGCTAATAGCCTTGCTTGACAATGTTCTAGGTTAGAACTCTCTATTGTAACTTGTAAGGGGTTCTTCTTGGCTGCTACTTCACTCTTAAATGCTAGTGTGGAGTACCATTTTACCATATCCGGGTCAAATGACTATGTCCCACAAATGGTTTAATGAAACAATAAATTCCTATTTTTTAAATTTTAAAAATAAAATTTTTACCTATCATTTACTTTTATCAGTGAATTTGTTAAGTTTTTTTTTAAATTATTATTTATCATTTTATTTGAATTATAATATTATAATTTATACTTAATATAAATAATAAACTACAAATATATTTTTATCTGTTTAAAAATTTATCACCTAAATTTCTAAAAACTATCAAAACTCTAATCACCTTTAAAATATTATATTTTGGTAAACTCTTTCAGCATGTAATTATCATTTTTAAAACTAATAAATGACATATTTAATTTTTTAAAAATTTAAAAAACCCTTTAACTTTATTTGAATTTTCAATAACTTTAAAAATTTTTATTAACATTTTTAATATTTAAAAAAATTACAATTCACCTCTAAATTTATAAAAAATAAAAAATAATGAGAAAAATAAAAAAATAGAAAATTTTACATAAAATAATATATTTATTCCTTTTTATTTACCGAATTTCACTAAGAAAAATACATGTCAACATAAGAATTTAATATTTTAAAACTTTAATTGTGAATATTTATTTTTCCAACTAACAACAAATCCAAGTGGGAAATAGTGTGTTGGCCTAGCATATCATGAAACTATAGTAGCTTATTATATAATTAATTTCAAGCATATAATAATTATGCCATTAATGCTTATATCGACATCATGGATTGTTCCATCCATTATTATCTCCTTAAGCCCTCAGCCTAGAATTCAATAATTCATTCAAGTATTATATTATTATTTAAGTGTAGCATTTTCAAGGGGCCTCGTGATAGGCTTCAAATGATTTTGACACAAAACAAGCATGTTTCATGCACCCATTCCCAAATTATGTCACACCTTGACTCATTGTGAATAATTGTAGGTTGCTTTTTTATGAAACAAGATGTGATCATTGTGCTAGCTTTACTAATCAGGGTAATTAATTAATTAATTAATATTAATTACTCTCTTAATTATGCATGTCCCAATCAGGAAAGTGGTAATTAAGCTCATTTTGGATAGAGATTTGAAGTTAAAATACAATCGCCTCAGCTGGGATGGAGCCATCGAGTGGGTTTGTCACCCTGTAAAAGTATAACTTTGAGTATTTCTTGGCACTCCCATTTAGCTGAAGCATTTCCACAAACACCATACATGCTATCGCTTTTTACCGAATGGGGCTTCATCATTTTGATTGGCTCTTGCTTTGCTTGTGTGTGCCGTAAGGTAAAATTCACGCAATCGTAACAATAAAAGAAGCCCATTTACTTTTTTTCCCATCAAGGCAGGTGACATCTCATTATGTCAATAATTTTACCAAATTTTGTCTGTTCATTTTTTTCCCCTTATTATAATAATTATTATATTAAATAAATTAAAATTTTAATTTTAATATATAATTATTAAATTTAAAATTATTTTTATTTATTAAATATCTAAATAATTTATTATTAAAATTTAATTTTAATTTTTATAATAAAATATTATTCGAATCAAATCCCTCTAAAAAGTTTCTTTTGTTTATTTTTTACACTCAGTGGTTTTCGAACTTTCATTTAACAAGATGATAGAAGAAATTGTCACTTTTACTTCATTTACAATGATTAAAATTCTTAAATTGGTTAAATGATTTAAGTTAATAATTCAATTATATTATTTAATACAATTTCTCTAATTTTGTGAAAATTAAAAAACAAATAATTAAATAAATGCCGTTATAGAAGACAGCTGGAGGGCGCAGATTTAGTAAATTGGAGTGAAAAGCGGGCCATTTTGGATAAACATTAGTTGACTTTTTTATGATAGGTGTAACGCCTTGAGTCCTTAGATGGGACCCTTGAGTCCTTAGATGATACGTGTAGTGGTGATGATCTGGCGTTGTACTTAGATGGGACCCTTGAGTCCTCTTCTCAAAAGTAATGGATGATGGATGAGGGTGTATGATATGATTCCGGTAGGCACTCCTTAATTTCATTATTTAATTTTTGGGCCCCTCACTCACCTCACGAAAATTTCCTGCTCTTAATTTCATTATCCCATATTTATTATTATTTATGTGACATGAAATGCAGGAAAATCTATAATAATAATAACCAACATTAAAAATTGTAGGAGGGTGTCGTAATTAACCTACCAAATTTCTGAAAGAAATTGACACATAAAAATTAATTTTCTCACTTGCCCACATAAAAGATTAATTTAATACATATTTATAAATGTATTCCTACCGAAATAAACTATGAATTGTTGTCATTCACCAAACTCTAAATCGGTCAATAAATAACAATAAATTATCCTTGGATTGTTGGTAGTAGTCATCCGGGGCCGATATGAGTAAAACCGAATTTGAATATTCCTTAGTTTAAGTTTTGTTTGAATAAAATATGATTTGTTTTAAATTTGTTGAACCAATATTAATAGTGATTCGAGTTTAATTTAAATAAAAATGATTTGATTTAAGTTTAACTCGAATTTATGATTTAAATTTATAATTATGAAATATAAGTCAAATTCATGGATTATTAACAAAATGATATTGTTTAATATAATTTTAATCAAACCATAAGATAAGTTTAAATTGAACTATCTATTCGATTTATGAGTCAAATTGAATCAAATTCTATTTATATTTAAAATAGATAAATTTAAATCAAACAGAAGCAAATTAAATGAGCTTTTGAATGAAGTTGACTTAGTTCGGATCTAATTAGTCATAATTCATGAAAGGTAATAAAATTAATTACCAACTAATAGATAGGGTAAAATCTTAAATTTTGTTTTCATTGTTGCAGAAGTTATTGCTGCCTTAACAAATTTTGTTTTTATTATAAACAAATTTTGTTTATATGAATAATTTGTTATCAAGTGCATTTTCCCTTTTTTCTCTTAAGAAATTTATTCAGATATAGTTCAAATTTTAATATATTTTTATTATTTTATTATATAATTTTTCCCCAAGTTTCATAGAGTGACATGTTACTTAAGAAATAAACTAAATCTGATTTTGGTGGGTTGAAATGAAATAATGGATTGCGACTAGTGATAAATGTATATCCACAATTTGTTTTGTTCATTCATGGTGAATAACGGTCAGTGACGGAGGCTGATGCCGCACGAATAAACAAATTAATTTCCTGAAAAGGCCAAATAACTAATTCCCACCAAGGTAGGGCGAAAACTTAAATATATGTCTATTAATTTTAAAAAATTTATTATTTTATTAAATTTTTTTATTAAAATTAAGAATAAAAATATTAAAAATTTTATTATATTTTTCTTTTTTTATTTTATAAAACTAACATTCTCTTCACGTAAAATTTAAAAAGTATCAATTTCTCTTTACAGTTTTTTTTTTTTTGATGGTAACCACACTGATGGATAATTGACACTATAATCTTTATCTCCCTTTGATTTATCTTGTTGTTGTCCATTTTTGTTAGATAAAGAGACAATGGTCGAACAAAAAACATTCATTGTCTAATTATTGTCTGAATGGATAAAAATGAATTATTTTTATCTGTCTGAGGAGATAAAGACGATTTGTCTTCATCTCCTCATCGGATGAAGATGAAGATGAATTCATCTTCCTTTGACAAAGATGGACGATGACGCGGGTAAATCAACGAGAGAGGAAGATTATAACAACTATTGTTTGTCGATCGAAACTGTAGTTATCATTAGAGAAGATGCCTCAAAACCTTATAAGAAAAATGTAATAAAACTTTAATTTTAAAATTTTTTTATTCTTAATTTTAATTAAAGTTTTTAATAAAATTTTACCCATCAACGGTAATTTAAATTTTTAAAAGTTAGATATGATGAGTTTGGATTACCTCTGGCCTTCCTAAAAATTTTGCCATTTTTGGCCAAAAAAACACCTCTTTTCTGTAAGATTATGTTTCACCACGTGCTTAAAGAAGGGACAATTTTGGAAGGATCTGACACATTACTAACTAATTGCAACCACTTTCACATTTTGTTTTTTTAATAAAACCCTCTATTCTTTTTTTAATTTGTTTTCTATAGGCATAAAAAACCTCTCATATTTCTCTGCGGAAAAGAAAAGCATCGGACAACTAGTTCAAAAAGCCTACTTATTACAAAACCGCAAAAAATTAAAAGGCGACCACCAACTTTATTAGATTTTGACAGATTGAATCCATCGTATGTTCATTTTGGAAATTGAAATTTTTACTTTTAAATAGGTTTTTTATTTAAATTTATCTTTGTTTTTTTGGCATATTAAATCTTTATAATACAAAAAATTTGAATTTTTTTTTTATTTTCCTGTAATGACATTAAAAAATAAACTTTTTTATCCTCTCTTTAAATTAGATTTATAATCATTGTATCAGTAAGATAATATTTTATAAACGTAATAAAAATTTAAATTTAAATTTTTAGTTTAAAAATTTTAATATTTTATTAATTTTATTAATTTTTAGGATTATATTCTTTATTAATTAAAAATAATTATATTTATTTCAGCCGATTAATACATTCTTTCTTAATTCGGTGACCTTCATTAATACTCACGTACTTTGTACAGCATTAACCTTTAAATTTCCGTCCATGTTTTGGTATATAGCTTGCCACCTAGTAATGTCGATTATTGAAGATAATAAACACGGTAAATATCCTCAAACCAAATCTCTGTCTCCACGGCTAAGTTGGTCAAACCTTTGACCCCCGATTCAAAAAATATAACCGTCATGCAAGCAAACTCCCTCGTGCCGTGCGTGACCCCCAGTCCGCTATTCTTGTGTATTGTGTTCACAAAACACAATTTTATCCTTGTCTCAATGTCATAAATTACTTAAACCGTCAGATTTCTCTTCCTCCATGGTAAGACCGACGTGATTGTATTTGTCCAATAATTTCAGATTTTTTACTAGCAGAATGATTGTTGGATCATGATGGGCATCGATGAGGATGAGCACACATTAACATTTCTCTCTTGCACAGCTTTTCTCTTTCTAATAACTACGCTTGAATTCACGTTACTTGCTTCCTCTTCAAATATATTCTCGCCAAAACTGATCACACTCCTCACACTTTACTTCACCACCAACACAACAATGAACTTTCTTCTTCTTCTTCTTCTTCTTCCTCTCTTCTTGTTTTCTCCTTTCCTGGTTCTTTCTCTGAACCAAGAAGGCCTCTACCTCCAGCACGTTAAGCTCGGGCTTTCCGACCCGGACTCTTCTCTTTCGTCGTGGGACAACTCGCGTGATGACACGCCCTGTTCGTGGTTTGGTGTCACCTGCGACTCACGCACTCACTCAATCACCTCTATTGACCTTTCCAACGCCAACATTGCCGGTGCTTTTCCTTCTCTTTTATGCCGTCTTCAAAACCTCACTTCCCTTACGCTCTACAACAACTCCATCAATGACACTCTTCCTGATGACATCTCAACGTGTCAAAGTCTTGAACACCTTGACCTTGCGCAGAATTTACTCACTGGTACACTTCCTCACACTTTGGCTTATCTTCCGAACTTGAAATATCTCGATTTGACGGGAAATAATTTCTCTGGAGAAATTCCTGAAAGTTTCGGCAGCTTTCAAAAACTTGAGGTTATTTCTCTCGTTTATAACCTTATGGATGGGAGCATTCCGCCATTCTTGGGAAATATTACTTCGCTTAAAATGCTCAATTTGTCTTACAACCCCTTTTTGCCGAGTCGGATTCCGCCGGAGTTTGGTAATTTAACGAATTTGGAGATTCTTTGGCTTACTGAATGCAACTTGGTGGGTGAGATTCCCGACTCTCTGGGTCAACTCGGGAAACTCGTTGATTTGGACCTGGCTCTAAACAATTTAGTTGGTAACATTCCGAGTTCACTCACTGAGTTGACTAGTATAGTTCAAATTGAGCTGTATAACAACTCATTAGCGGGAAAATTACCCACGGGGTGGTCCAAATTGACCCATCTAAGACTCTTAGACGCTTCAATGAACGATTTGACTGGGCCAATTCCTGACGAATTGAGTCGGTTACCGCTCGAAAGTCTCAATCTTTACGAGAACCGGTTCGAAGGGAACCTGCCAGCCAGCATCGCCGACTCACCGAATTTGTACGAACTCAGACTGTTCCGAAACCAACTCACTGGCGGCTTACCCCGAGATCTCGGCAAAAAATCGCCGCTCAAATGGCTGGACGTATCGAGCAACCAATTCACCGGCGAAATACCGGCGGGTTTATGCGAAAAAGGCGAGCTAGAAGAGTTGTTAATGATAGACAACAAATTCTCTGGTCAAATACCGGAAAGTTTGGGTGAATGCCGGAGCTTGACACGTATCCGGCTACGTTCCAACCGGTTATCTGGTGAGGTGCCTCCGCATTTCTGGGGACTTCCTCACGTGTACTTGCTTGAACTCGCTGACAATTCTTTCTCTGGAGAAATTTCTAAAACGATTGCTGGAGCAGCCAATCTTTCGCTTTTGATTATAAATAAGAATAATTTTAGTGGATCATTGCCTGAAGAGATTGGTTTCTTGAAAAACCTTAACGTGCTTTCCGGTAGTGAGAATAACTTTAGTGGGTCCCTGCCTGAGAGTATTACAAATCTTGGTGAGTTGGGAACTCTTGCGCTTGATGGTAATGATTTATCAGGTGAGTTACCGGTTAGGGTTCATTCATGGAAGAGATTAAACGAGCTTAACTTAGCTAATAATGGGTTTCAAGGGAAGATACCTGATGATATTGGAAGCTTATCAGTGTTAAATTATCTTGATTTGTCAAATAATCGTCTTTCCGGGAAGATCCCTGTTGGGTTACAGAATTTGAAGCTAAATCAACTTAATCTTTCCAACAATAGGTTTTATGGGGAGCTTCCACCGATGTTTGCAAAAGACAGCTATAGGAAAAGCTTCCTTGGTAATCCTGGTTTATGTGGAGATTTGGAGGGTTTGTGTGATGGTAGTGGTGAGGAAAAGAATAGAGGTTATGCGTGGTTGCTAAGGTCTATTTTTATACTTGCTGCCTTAGTGTTTGTTTTCGGTTTGGTTTGGTTTTACTTGAAGTACAGAAGATTCAAGAATGCAAGAGGTATAGATAAGTCAAAATGGACGTTGATGTCTTTCCATAAACTGGGCTTCAGTGAGTATGAGATTTTAGATGGGCTTGATGAAGATAACGTGATAGGAACTGGATCTTCTGGGAAAGTGTATAAGGTTGTGCTTAGCAATGGAGAGGCTGTTGCCGTGAAAAAGCTCTGGGGAGGAGTTAGGAAAGAGTGTGAACGTGGAGGTGATATTGAGAAAGGCCAGGCACATGGTCAAGTTCAAGAAGATGGGTTTCAAGCTGAGATTGAGACTTTGGGGAAGATTAGGCACAAGAACATTGTTAAGCTCTGGTGCTGCTGTACAACCAGGGATTGCAAGCTTTTGGTCTATGAGTACATGCCAAATGGTAGCTTGGGTGATTTGCTGCATAGCAGTAAGGGAGGGTTGTTGGATTGGCCAATAAGGTACAAGATAATTGTTGATGCAGCTGAGGGACTTTCCTATTTGCATCATGATTGTGTTCCTCCAATTGTGCATAGAGATGTTAAGTCTAACAACCTCTTGTTGGATGGAGACTTTGGTGCTTGCGTTGCTGATTTTGGTGTAGCCAAGGTGGTTGATTCATGTGGAAAACCCAAATCAATGTCTGTCATTGCTGGTTCTTGTGGTTACATTGCACCAGGTTAGTGAGTTAATTTCTTGGTTATATATTTTAATCTTCATGTCTCGAATTGGATACGTGCATAATTATTTTAGATATCTTCTATATGCTAATATTTTTTCAGTGATCATTAGTGATCACCAAATTATATTTGTGATAGAGATCTGCCACTTGTTCTGATACAAAAATTCTGCCACTTTGATTTGATAATAGTGTTGATATGCATTATATAATTTGCGCAAGCATGACAATCATTCCTATGTATGCTTGCTTTTGTAGTGATCATATAATGTCTTTAAGTTTTATTTTTGTTTTCTCTATAAATGAATGACATTTTCTTTTTTCAAATGTGCTCTGCTCTCTTGCAAACTAGGTTGTTTTATTTTCTGAGTTAAATTTAAACTAATTCAGTCTCTGTAAATCTGTTGCAGAGTATGCCTACACACTACGTGTGGATGAGAAGAGTGACATATATAGTTTTGGAGTTGTCATTCTTGAGTTAGTCACAGGGAAAAGACCGGTTGATCCTGAGTTTGGGGAGAAGGATTTGGTTAAGTGGGTTTGCACCACTTTGGATCAGAAAGGATTGGAGCACGTTCTTGATCCCAAACTTGATTCCTGTTTTAAGGAGGATATATGCAAGGTCCTCAACATAGGACTCCTTTGCACCAGCCCCCTGCCCATCAACCGTCCGGCAATGAGGAGGGTGGTGAAGATGCTACAAGAAGTGGGCGGAGACAACCAGCCCAAAACTGCTAAAAAGGATGGGAAATTGTCACCTTATTATTATGAAGACTCCTCAGATCAGTGAAGTGTAGCTTGAGAACTTTTTCTCTAGGTTTTGTATGAAAAGCATGGTTGCTTTAGGAGTGATAAACTCCTATGTTTTTTTGGTTCTTAAGCCAACTTCCAATTTTCAGTCCCGCTTGGGTTTGCTTTCTGGGGTGTGGAGGAAACACAGAAAAAAGTAGAAAAATGGGAATTGCTAAGGTGTTGATGTACACTGTAAAGTTATTATCCCTGAGGCTTAATCCCACTGCAGCTTGCATTGGAAGTGATGTGTACACACTGCTTAGTGATGGTGATTTGTCTCTGGGAATACCCAGGTGTATGTTGACAGTGGCCTTAATTGGCATCAACTAAAGTAAAAATACTACTTTTTTTATTAAATAGATATGAATGAAACGTCTCCAGTGGAATCTCTAAAACGATACCTCTGCAGCTTTTGCGTGATATTCCAGGCTAATTCCGTGACTCATCTCTGCTGTGAGATCTTTGCCGAAGACACCCTGTCACTGGGATGTCTTTTACTCAGTTATCGAGGTAGTTAAGTTGGGTTGGCCTTGATGTGCCCTTCTCATTAATGTGAAAGAACAACTAGATTTTACATTGTTGGTAATTTGAAGGGGCCTTGCCTTAGGTTTAAAATTGGGATGAAATGGGTCCATAGCAAATAGAAACTCCAACCACTCTTACATTAACAATAACCAATTGAAAAGTGTCTTTACTTTAACAATGATCTTTTGGGCTCAAAAAGCCTGAGATGAAATACCGGGAATCGCCCAAAACGAAATTAAAAATGTAGAGCTGAACAATAGGGCAAGTCACTGCTCCTTATTGATAACCTACCCAAGTTTCGATTTCAAAGGATATGGCATTTATGGCAGGAGGGCCATTGCATTTGCATGAGTCACGAGTGGTGCATGTTTGAAGTTTGAATGCACACTGATCTCTGAACCTAATAGAATCAATGAAAGTACTGCCAATCATTAATTGTTCCTGTCGACCAGATGAAAAGGAAAAATAACATAGAAACTTGCACGAATGTGGAAACTGTCATAAAAAACAGTACTGCCAGGGCAGAAAAGAGGAAACGAGATAACGAAGGAGAAATTATAGATGGGAATTGAACAATTGAAAAACAGTACTGGAAGGCCTCTTTCACACTTACAAATTTTTTTTACACAACGAAATAAGTAAAATACAATAAATAGCACTTTTGGCTGTTGTTGATGCACAATATTTTCTCTTACCCAGGAACCTTTCCCTTGGGTCTACTGCATTCTCGGTTGGGACTTTGGTGAAAGTCCTTCCTCTTAAGCCACTTTATAAAGTCTTGAATTTTCCGAGATTGAGATTTTAGGTATCAGGCCTTGATTTCATTTTTAAATTTATTGTTCAAGCCCATCACAAGCATAAACTCGTTATCCAATCCATTTGTTTTTACCTCCCTGGATAGAAGCTGTGCCACAATGTCCTAGAAAATTGTATTTTCCACACATTTAGAAGCTTGGCAAAACATGTTTGCCAAAATGAGTTCAACTAGGTAGCCATCAAACGCGAGTTGATGTTTCCAAACACATAAAAGACCACATTTGTTGGCAACTATATGATATCGCTGGACAGTGGGTAGATTGAACCCAAATCGAACTAATTCAATCTTAAAACTCGACTCAATTCATTTTAGTTCAGATCAAATTTGAGTTGAATTAATAAGTTTAACTCATTTTTTAAATAAATTGAATTTGAGCCAAAAGGAGTTTAACTCAAATTTATAATTTAGTTTCATAACTCACTTACAATTTATTAAAAAATGACGTCATTTTTCTTATTATTAGGTGAAACGATATTGTTTTATTAATGAGTCGTGAACTTGATCTACAAATCCAAATCACAAATTTGAACCATGAATTCAAACTGAATTGAATCAAAATTTTTTTTATTTAAATCAAACTTAAATCACCCTTAATTTTGGTTTGATATACTTGAACTCAACTCACAAATTTTTTCAATTGTTGCTCTTATATTATAATTAGAGGTAAGCGAGTCCAAGTATCCTATGATTTTTTACAGAATCAAAACTAGAGCCAGATGGTTTATAAAAATATGATCCAGAACTTGGGACTTATAAGGTTGATTTCTACTTGAAACCGACCTTGTAAGTTTTAAATAGGGTTCTATTTCTACTCAAAACATATACTGTACTGTATTTTAGATTTTATTATTTAAGATATTAGAATTTTAATAGTTTTAAATTTAATTATGTAATCATTCCATAATCTGCATATTTTTCTTATTAATAATTTAGAGTTATTTGAAATATCATACAATCTGGATCCATAAAACACGTTACGAAATTTTCTAGTAGTTTACACATGCATATAGGTGAGCTTGACAGATTCTACTTTAGTTGTTAAAACAAGACAATTATTATACTAGTAATTGGAAAATAGTTTCTAATATTCAACTTTCTTATCCCTTGAAGACGTCAATGGTCTTTGTTTGTGTTCGTAAAATACAACTCAGAAGAATGGAAAGGTAAGCTTAAACAAATCAACTACTACACATCTCTTAATCAATATTTTATGTTCTCATTTGCAATAAATTAATTAATTAATCAAACATATGTATTCTCAAATGCCAAAAACAAAGATAACATATATTAATTTGTTTTGCTGGATCTACGGTAACCTGTTTTAACCTATCAAGCAAAGGTGAAGATTAGGATAAGAAGATTTGGGTTTGAGTCTCAGTCTGAGTTTAAATTTTTGTTACGTTTGTAAAACTTGATTATGAGCTTGATCATTATACTCTAGATTTATCTATCTAATCAATACAGATAGTCTCAGTTACCAATAAAAAAAAAATTAGAGTAAGAATGGATACAATTGATGGTGAAGTTTTGCCATTTTATATAATAGGTATAAGATGGAGTTATCTTTTTGTTAATAGGTTTTTAATTCAAATACCGTCTGAACACCCAATTGTGTATTCAAAATTTGGCACTTATTATATTTTAGCATAAGATAGATCAATGGACTTAACCTTTTTGATGGGAAATACTTTCACTTTTGAAAATTTCAGATTCCACCTTTCTTCATCAATGAGTTAATTAACTCTTGTTTAAACTGAGTTTTCAGGATGATCTTTTCGTTGAAATGAAACTTGTCAATCAAGTTTAGAATCATATAAATAACTTTTCTTTTAAATCATCTACCTAAGCATGACAAATCAAAATAACTAAAATCGATTCCCATTTGGCATCTTTCCATTTGGGTTCTTAGGTTTATCTCCATAGCTCATATCTCTGTCATATTATGCAGGCCCCATTTTGTAAAAAGTAGAAAAGGAGGCAGCCATCGAGGGACCGCAACAGGACTAAACTGAAGAATAGAATTTTAACTTTCTCACCAAATATGTCTTAGTTTTCAAAGCTTACACTATTACGTTATTAGATACTTTCTCTTTAATTATTCTCTTACTTTTCCTCTTTCTATCCTTCTCAAAGTCTTCAAAATCTTCTGTTACATGTATTTTTGCCTATTCAAACACTATTCAACTTTGTGGACTGAGACCTCTTCTTCCATATATCCTTCTCTTTACAGAAAGTCATGACATAATTCCCAAATTAATAAGCAAGTTTATATCAGGAAACCTCTCAAACATGAACCTTGTTGAGAATGTTGTTTATGATTGTTTCCTGGGGCTTCTTTCAATCTCCGTCGTCATTCTTGCTGTTGTTCTCTTTTTCAGTTGCAGAAAAAAACCTGTAGAATCTGAAGAATCGCTTCCCGTCAGGATTTCTGCCTGCTCATATCCATTAACAGATATAGATGCCGCCACTGATGGCTTCAACGGTCGAAGAATAATCGGCTACGGTCGCCTTGGAACCGTTTATTCAGCTGTGTTATCAACCGGAGACTTGGTTGCCGTGAAGAGAATACATCCCTGGCTAGTTCTAAGCAACGCCGGATTCAATTTCTCGTCCATAATCAAAACAATCTCTCAAGCACAGCACCCTAATATAGTCCCGATTTTAGGGTTTTCACAGGCGCCAGGAGAGAGAATTATTGTAATGGAATTCGTTGGTATGGCGAGTTTAGAATTTTCTCTGCATAAAAATAACGATGGGGCTTCTCTTTTGGATTGGAGACGGCGTTTGATGATTGCCGCAGGAGCAGCAAAAGGGCTTGAGTATTTACACGAAGGTATGGTGCCAAATGTAATACATGGCTGCATAAAGGCTTCAAACATATTATTAGATTCTAAATTTTGTCCAAAGATTTCTGATTATGGGCTCTCCTTTATGGCTCCCCAAGAGAAGAGAGGACTTGTGGGGTATGTAGATGATGAGTATTGGGGTGAGAGAGGCGGCGGAGGTGCCAAAGAGAACGATGTTTATGGATTTGGTGTGGTTTTGTTAGAGCTGTTGAGTGGGAGAAGTAGTGAAGAAGGATTGCTTGTTAACTGGGCATTACCTTTGATTAAGGTAATGAGATTAAGTGAACTTTTAGACCCTCGACTTCCATTTCCTTCTGATGTTAAACCTCTGGTTAGATTGGCTAAAGTTGCCCTAGCTTGTGTTGGTAATTCTAGAAAGAGTAGGCCTTCAATCGTTCCGGTGGCTGCTATTTTGAACAACTTGGATAATAATCAGCTAGTTCTTTGATTCATTAACCATAGTATCAATTTTGAAACCCACATGAAGAAACCGGAGATATATAGAGAAGTGTACATTTTTTGACTAGGAAAATCTTCTTTATGCACGGCGTTGAATAGTAAACAGAGATGGAAGATGAGGAATTTTGAGGGCCAAATTAATGTCGAAATTGAAAGGTGGGACGGTGGTTGTCATTTAGTCGGTGAATTAGGTCTCTGTTTCCGTGTACAAGAAGAAGAAGAAGAACAAGTGGGGAACTTTTTGGTATTGAAAAGGACCCATTTGCTTGACAAATTTTCTTCTTGTCATTGCTTAATCATTTTGTATAGATCGCTAAATGTAAATCATTGTTCTGTGTAAATTTTATGATTACATATAAAAATGTCGGAAATTTTTGTAACATGAGCTAATATCAATATTTGGGTCCTTAGATTTATCAGGCTTTGATGAAATCTAATAACATATTTGTCATTTAGAGAGTTTCAAAGAGGAAAGATCCCACTTCAATACAAGATATTTTTGAGGCTCAATAAAAATAAACTATTTTTATTTAATTCATGTAACTTAAATCTTACGTAAAAATCCCTATGGGTTCTTCATTAAGAGGACCCATAGTCAATTTGATTTTAACAGTGGCAGATTTAAGATATAGTATTTTAAATATATAAATATATATATTTATATATATTATTATATGATTAGATATTATTCTATATTTAATTTAAAAATCCCTAATTTTTTTTTTTTTTATGTAATTATAGTCTGTTTGTCCTTAGATTCATGATCTTTTTCCCTAACGTGCATCAAGGGATGACATTCCTTTGAAAGTGATTTTTGTGTAATCTATTCTTCAGTGGGCCTTAATTTATAATGTTCTGAAAATAATATTTTCTCACAAAATTCTCCATATTGCTTTGTCGGCTAGCTTTACAAAAAAT
The DNA here is from genome assembly GCF_011075055.1 of Mangifera indica. Classification (NCBI taxonomy): domain Eukaryota; kingdom Viridiplantae; phylum Streptophyta; class Magnoliopsida; order Sapindales; family Anacardiaceae; genus Mangifera; species Mangifera indica. The sequence continues at coordinate 13,710,608 of NC_058148.1, read as the reverse complement.
AAAAATAAAACAAATTTATGTGGAAGAAGATTGCATATTTCCTGTAACAGATTTCAGGAATATCTTGTATTTTTCATATTATATTGTTTATCATTTTAATTTTGTGGATAAATGTTTAATGGATTATCAGGTTGAAGTCCCTTCAGGCTTGAGCTTTAGGGGGTGTTTAGTTTGGATAATGTTTTATTACTAAAATAGAAAGATTACCTTGAAGATAGATTACTTAAAAGATTATTGGGTATAAATGATTACTATATTTGATAAAATTTAATAGGTATAAATAATTATTGTGTTTGGTTAAAGATAATAAAAAATTACTAGTAAATTATTTTACTTAAATACCCTTGAATATAATTATTTTTAAATATTTTTCATATTATTAGTCATATTAATTAAAAGTAAATTTATTTTTGTCTCAAAAAATTAATAAATACTAATATAATTATAATAAAATCAATATTACTTTGGTAATCTTTAAATACTTAAGATGAATGTGGTAATCAGATTACTATCTATATTATCTGTCACGTCAGCATAGGTAATAGAAGATTACTATAATATTTTATTACTGACAAACTAAACAAAGGAACAAAAGATAAATTATCGAGGTAATCTTTAAAACTCATAACCAAACGGCCAGTATCTCTTTGTCAAGCACGCATAAGCAGGGTTGGGCCAGGTAATTGAATCAGGCCACTTTCTAACTAAAGATGGATACAGACATTTTAGCCCAAGACATTAAAACTATATATATAAGTATTTAATTAAATATTTAGATAATATATTATTATATAATTAAATAAATTTAAATTAAGAATAAATTAATTTTAATTTTAATTTTATTAATTTTTAAAATAAAAATACTCTTATTTTTAATAAAATAACAAATAATTTAAAAAATAGATTGACAATGAGATAAAAAATATAAAAAATAATATAAATGATTATTTTATAAAAATAATTTATCATATTATTATATAATTAAGTATTTTTTATTTTTAAATTAAAATTATTTAATTATATAATAATATATTATTTAAGTATTTAATTAATTAAATATTTAAAATTAAATATATATAATTTTATTGTAACTGTTAAGAGATTGGATCAGGGTGATTAGAGTTTTCTTTTCTCGTTAATTTTTAAGGATTTGGTTAATACAAAATTTTAATAATTGAAAATTTCAAAGGGCAAAAACTTTTCTCAAATTGACAATCTTTAAAAAAAATAATAAATAACTTGTCAGAAGTGGGGTTAGGTGTAATTTCATATTTGCGACATTCGATTTTAGAAGCTTTTTTACAAACCTAGACATAATTAATAATTACATTTATATGACAACAAATTTATATATCTACAATTTTAAATATTTAAAAATTTATTTATATATATATAATTTTGAATATTCAATTACACATTTGAATGATGATATATCAATAGAATATTTTATTATGTATTCAAAATTTGAGAATATTGTTTTTCATATAATTAATTCTCATGCATGGTGATTTGTTTGACATTTAAAAAAGAGTAATAATTTTAAAAATAAAAAGCATATGAAATATGTTATAATATTAAAAAAAAGAATATTGATTAATTAATTTAAAGTAATTAATTTTTAAACATTAAATATAAAAAATTAGATTTGTTTAATAGTTGATATTTTATCAAGATCTACAAACAGAGTTGTAAAAAATCTTTTTAATAAAAAGTATTAAAGCTTCATACTTAAATTTGTGTCTATTTTTCTTGTCTTTGATTTCAATTTTGTATTTAAAAAAAATTCAAACAGCCCTAATTGGGAAATATTTGATGATTGAAAGAAATTAAATATGACGTAATCATATGAACAAACTTTTTTAAAAGACTGGTAAAGCCGAAAGAAAGAAGGGGAGAAGATGGAGAACCAAAAGTCTTATCCATACGCGGAAACAGTTTGAAAAAGTCTAAAAACCCTAACCCATACGTTGAAATTAATAATGCTCATGAAGAAGCTTCTTTCGTAAGTTTTCTTTCTGCGGTTTAGCTCCTTTGAGAAGCTAAAGATGATGAATATAATAATGTATTTTTATTTATAAAATGTCGGCTTCTGTATGTATCCAAAAGCAAATGTCGTCTTAGAAGACTACAGAAATGTATTTATTTGAATCATTTATTCTGAAAGCCACATCTCGTGCTTGCATGCCAAGCTAAAAGGACTCTCAAACCGTCGAATATTTGTCTTATTCTAATAGTCGAGCCATTTAGACACAGTAAAAAATTAGGGTTCTACTCTGGCGCTAGGTTATTCTTACTGGTTTAATATTGGCTTATCTCCAATGATTCACTATAGTTGAGTCAGTAGAAATCAATAATAATGATAATGATAGAGCTTCATTATAATGGGTTAACTATAAGTTACACAACAGTAGACGATGGGGATTATTTTCATCCTTAATATTTTTTTACGACAAAAAATAATTTTTAATGGTTATTTTTTATTAAAATTATAAATTTATTTAATTTTAACAAAAATATAAATAATTGATCATTAAAATTGTTAAAAAAAATACTTATAACGACTAGATATTATCTTTAGTTAATGTTATTTTTTTTATAGTAAAATTATAAGAATGAGCTCAAACTATGTTTTCTTTCATATTGTTGGCTTTGTGCCGGGTCTTCATATTAGTTAATGAACGGATATCTAGTTTTCATATTTAGATTTATGAAGTAAGAACTTTAAAACAGTCGGCTCGTAAGAATAAGATGATAAAGTTAAGTCTGTTTTAACTGGGAAATGAAGTACTGAGAATGGGAATTCTAGCTGTCTATGCACGGCTGTGCGGGCAATTGCAGAGGAAATTATGTTGTAAGTTTGTTGGAACACCGTCTCTTGAAGGTAAATCTGTCAACATGTATTCAACCCAAAAATTAATGAATAGAAGAAGTCAAGAAGACACCAAAAACACGCACATATCAGTTTGGTTTAAGTGGGGTTTCTCGTTATAAAAAACTATAAAAACACGCACAAGACTAGAAATAATAAAAAAAATCACTATTTTTTATCTAAATTATATCAAAACCACGCGTTTTTATGATTAAAGTTAAAAAATGAGTTTTTTCACTTCTTTACCAAAAGTTTAATAGTATTTCATTAATTTGTAAACTATATAAATCTCATAAGCTTTAAAATACAAATAACTTTATTTTGTCCACCAACTTTAAAATTATCATTTAAACTCAAATATTCAATTGAAAATAAATCAAAATTTTAATTCAAATTAGTCTTAAATTTGTTGGAATTGCATCATATCGATCTATGTAACTTTGGCTAAATTCACGTCATTCTGATGTGATTATGATCAATCATACAGTTTTTTTTTTAGAATCACACTATTTTGGTAAAAGTTTAATCGTAATCAACAACATTCTGTTACCAACTATTTTAGGTTTTATAATTTAATTTTTATAAAATGGGGGTAAAGAGTAAACAATAAAGTTTGTAATAAAATGTCATTTATCTTTAATAAATAACACAAGTTATGAAGAGTGTTTTTGTTATCAAGTAAGTTAAAAGATTAATATTGATATATCATTAAACAAAATTTAAACTTATATTTTTTATATATAATTTTTTTTTTTTTACTACTTAATTACTCGTTGAGGGTAAAAGATAACTGATCTTCCAAGTGGAGATGGTTGCTTGAAAAGAGAAGTCTACGTTAAGAAAAGGATTAAAATCAATACAAGTTTGGTCTCATAACCCACTGTTATTTTCATATTTGTTGGTTACATAGATCGTATATTATACATGTATGTTAAAAATATTTATTTTTTAAAATTTTTACATATCTTTAAGCACACTCTAGGTTGACACTGGAGCTAAAGACCCAAACTGATTCTCTGTCTCAATAGGTGAAACGTAAATAGAATCGGGTTTGCCCCATCTCCACTCTACCAGACCCTAATTTTATTAACTTTATTTTTCTATTAATTATCGTTAACTTTCCTAAACAAGTTTTAAGATGCAATTCTCCAAAGTCTTCAGATCGACTACAGCTATAAAGGCAAAGCTCAATTATTCTCCCTTACAAGCGTATGTACATGAATGCCCGAACTTGAAGTCCAAGCTACCTATTTTTTTTTTTGTGCAAGTCCTGTTCTCTTTTCCTTTATATATTTATCTCTTTATCACCCCATTTCTTTCTCTTTCTATTTCTTACAGATACTGGAGCTTAACTGGAGTTAGATTGTGCAGAAGGGAATGAAGAGAGAGTGTTGAAGGAATCTTATTCTTTGCCTAACATCAAGAATATTAAGTGGGTATTTACCAGAACGTGCTTTAAAGAGACAAGTCTGCAAGCTAGCTTAGCTTTACTTGTTTACTTTTTTCTTTGTGATTATTATTTTTTATTATCCTGAGTCTTGTTAGATTCTTTTTATTTTGACGAAGTGGAGGAAACAAGAGGAAAAATAGCTTCTTCTGATGGGCATAGTAAGGAGTCAAGAGAAATCATGACATGGTGCAATGAGTCTGAAGATGAAGAAAGATCAGCTGTTCAGATTACTACTACACCTGAAGAAAACAGTGCCAGTTTTATTGCCGTACAATCCGATGGAGCTCATACCATAACTTGCCCTGCTTGTGGGTATACAATTCAATATCAAGATCAGGTTTTTAATTATATCTTTTTTTTTTTTTGTTAATCAAAATAATTAAATGCCTTTTTGTATTCATAATTTATAATTAAACTACAATATTACAGGCGGGAATTCATGATTTGCCGGGGCTACCAGCAGGGGTGAAATTTGATCCAACTGATAATGAGATTTTGGAACATTTAGAGGCCAAAGTTTCGTCTGATACCTGCAAAATTCATCCTCTTATTGACGAATTTATTCCAACGATAGGGGGAGAGAATGGAATTTGTTATACACATCCAGAGAGGCTACCGGGTAATTAAGTATTTTAGTATTATGTTCACTTTAATAAGTTTCATTAGGGTATGATGATTTTAGCTTGGACAAATTATTTGAAACATCGTAATAGAGCTCAAGTTGTCTATAACAAAGGAAGACAAGTTAGAAATAGATCTAGAATATTTAATTTTTCTTCAATAATTGCATGCATAATTTTTCTCCAGTGCTACTTAATCAACCAAGTTATTATGACTTATTACTCTTCTGGTTTAAAATAGAGAAGAAACTTATAAGCTGGCACATGGGTGCTCTCTACTCGTTCCCAATTAACTTGTTAATTTAAGCCAAAGAGTCTTACTTCTCATAATTAATGATCTACTAATAGGCAAGAAATTGCTCTTATTAATTATTTCTATTTTAGTTTTTTCTTGATATCTTTAGCGCAAATGTAATCAATCATACAACCAAATTTGCATCACCAAGGGCCTTTAAGAGACTTGATTTTGAGTTGCGAGTATATTCGACACTATTTGAGTTATTAGAATATTTTACTAAATAAAATAATATTTAATAACATAATAATACGTTATCATTATTATATAAATTAATACCATTTGTTAGAGTACATAGTTTTACTCTTACCGAATGTGTTAGCCCGTTTCATCCAAATTTATCTCTAAAATGAATTTAGACAAAGAACCTAGAATAATGTCCTGGTGTATTGTTATGTGTGCAAATCAATAAAAGGGCATACCATGTTCGTAAGGTGAAAATTTTCTAGCTGTAGACATCCCCAAGCAAAGAAAAATGTTAAGGACTTATTATCTAGGCTTTGATCAGGATATATTAACTGTCAAACTAAACTCTTGAATTGGTAGGGTCATTGCTTTTTATTGGCATTAGTTTTTCTTAGAATTGTCATCTGAAAGCTGATGGATGATGTAAATAGGAATTTTCTTGCGCAGAGAAAATGTGCATGCGCAGCGCATGCATTGACTAAAATTTAGTTAGTATGTTGATTATCAGAAGATAAATAATTTTTAAAAGAAATTCTTAACTTTTTGTTGAAGAAAGGTTGAATTTTATCATACTTTTCAGTTAAGGAAAGCCATCATATATTTGTCCATATATGAACTAAAAGAGAACAAAAGCTATGCTGCTTCTTTTCGTACTATGTTCTTTTTCCATTTATATCTTAATCGGTTTCATATTTTCTTGTGAAATGGTACTTTTTCTTAAAGGCTCTGAAAATGCACCTCACTTTCTATGTAAATTTTAATGACAAATTAGGGTTAAGCAAAGATGGCCAAATCCGTCACTTCTTTCATCGACCATCAAAGGCATACACAACTGGAACTAGAAAACGAAGGAAGATACACACCGATGAAGATGGGAACTGCGAGACAAGATGGCACAAAACAGGCAAAACTAGGGCAGTTTTTGCTGGTGGAACAGTAAAAGGATTTAAAAAGATTTTAGTCCTCTACACCAACTATGGGAGGCAAAGAAAGCCTGAAAAGACAAACTGGGTGATGCACCAATACCATCTGGGGAACAATGAAGAAGAGAAAGATGGAGAGTTAGTGGTTTCAAAAGTTTTCTACCAAACTCAACCTAGACAATGTGGTTCAAGCATTAAAGATTCATCAGTTGACACAAAAGTAAAAGAGCGAAGTGGGCATATTTCTTTACCAAGGAGTTCAAATCTCATTGAATATTACCACTCACCAGCTTATATTTCATATGAGCATCAAGGAAGCTGCCACAACAGAGAAAGCCCACCTCAGCTAATTCCCAACTTGGTGGTTCAAGGTGATGGGTCTTCATTTGTTCGATTAGCCGCAGACACAAGCAAAGGAAACCCCGAAAGGAAATAGAGAGAAAGTAGTAGGTAGCAGTGACAAGAACTTGTTTGGTTGTTGTTGCTATGCTGTTGTGTCACAGTGAGAATGAGATGTAGGATCAGTGTAATTAGATTGATAATTGAACTAGGCAAATGGGAATAAAGTCATCAATGGCTACTTGTGTTAATTTTATTTAACTATATGATAAAACCCGAGCTCGCTTTGGAAGATTTGGTCCTCAAACTTTTCAGGCAGATTTTAGCAGAAATTGAAGTTAGCGAACCAGTGCAGTGCTATGTATGAGACTATGGTAGAGGTGTACAAATATTACTAATCTCTTGTTTTTATATAATTGATAATTAGGAAGAGTTACAGAGATTATATTTCATTTGTATTATGATCATACGTTGCTATTTGAGAAACTTGTGATTGTAAAGAGATGTATGAGCTATGAATTTTAATTAGCGAGAAATAATACGGTTTGGAGATTTTATGGGAAAAGACCAGAATAATGATTGAAATGTTTTACTTTTATACTCCGAATTGCACATGCTAGGAGCTAGAAATATTACTAATATTATTGAAGTCTATGCTTGCTTATGGTGATTGTCAAAACAAAGTTGTGAAAATATCAACCATGCGATTCATTCATAGCATGCATGCTTGTATTAAAATATAGCACTAAAACAATAATATTGTATATTGAGCTGAAACTTGAGATGCAAGTATGGATTTGTCTGGTCAAACACTTTTTGAAGCAGCTCTTGAGACCTTGGTGCTCAAGTTTCCGTTTCCTTTTTCTATCCTTTCTTATATAATTCTCTGTGTTCACATGAGCAGCAGAAGGGAGATTTTCAAGTAAATTAATTCAACTTGTGTATGTATTAGCAAGTTTGTATGCTTTCTAACAACAATGAAGGGTAGAAAACTTAACAAAGTTGCCTTCAGACTTCAATTGTATAATTGACTGGGATTGGCAGTATTCATTCCTTAAATAGCCTTATTAATGGTTAATGCTAAGTTCAATATAAAGTTCATGTATTTACGATTTTAAAAGTTATTATTGTATTTATAAATACCTTAAAAAGTCTTCATCTCAAATAATTCTCTTATATATAAAGTCTCTCCTATCTAACAGTAAAATAATAAGGGAAAATTAGTTGATAAATAATAATATATTATCAATAATATCCAAATTATTATTCTTTATAAGTGAAATGTATTGATTATCGGGGAATTTCTAATCGACGCCTCCACTCCAATTCCATTAATTGTTTCTTGGAATGGATTGGTGATTAAGGAATCTCCAATGGACTTCGTAAGGGGACAAATGTTGGTTGGTTGTGCAAGAGGATGATAGCAACATCTAATTTTCTGCAAACCAATAGATGATGTAGGCGCTCTTATAGCTTTAGGTCGACAACAATTGCAACTTTGTGTTGAATATCAACATTTGGGGTTGTTGTGAGAGGGAAAGTGGGTGCTCAACCATGATTGTGGGTCAAAAATTGGACGGTTTGACTCCAGCTGATGATGATCACAATTTCATAAAGGTGGTGGTGATGACAACAAAGGAGCCATTAGGTAATTTGAACTTTGGAAAGGTGGTCGGTTGATGAGATGGGAGTGTAGTGGCCTATTTTGTCTTTCACCTGCTTTTACCCACATTCAACCTGTAAACCAATAATAGAGATGACAATAGATCTGATTAAGTCAATTTTGATTTGATCTATTAAGTTTATAGGTCATATAATAACAGATTTGATTAGTCAAACTGATTTATAAATAGTATAAAATTCACGGTTTGAATCATTAATTTTAATAAAAAATAATTTTTTATATTATAATTATTAATTAATTACTTAAATAATTATAAAAACAGTAACACACTAGACAAATCAATTTACAGGCCTTCCATCTAAACCCAGGGTTCGAATTGAAAGATCCATACGTCTAGATTAATTTGCTACAATAACAAATCAGACCATTTTTTAGTATTTTGAGTTAAGCTGTGGGCCAATTTAACCCATTTAACAACTTTAACTAATAGTATTCCATTGGGTTAACTACAGATAGAAGTGATCCGACCGCTAATTACATTTTTCCATTCTCTTGCATTGTACATGTTTTCGAGTTACCAAGCGAGTTTATCCCAGAACCATGACCTAAGCCTCATCATTGTCTTTACAGACTTTAAAATAATAATATCTGCAAATTAATTTATACAAAATAATAAAAGAGTTAGGATGACGAACTCAACGACGTCGTTCCCCTTATCTACTTCGTTGCGCGTGCAACTGTTTGCTTTAATTTTTCAAATGGCCAACCCTGTCTTGCTTGCTAACTTAAAACACAGTCTCACTTTAATTTTTCAAATGACTTACTCTTGACACCACACTGCAAGATAGAACCCTTAAATCCCTATGGGTTTTTCAGAAACAGCTGATTTTTCGCGGAACTTCGGTGTCTTAGTCAGAGTTCGAGGCCCTGTAAGTTTTCCCTTACTTTCTTAACGTATGCTTATTTTTTTAATCTTTTTATCTAATCCCTGAGTAATTCAATTCTGTTTCTTCCATTGAATTTTAGGACCCAAAAGGTGTAAAGATGCGAAGACATGCTTTTCATCAATACAAGTCAGTTTTTCAATTTTTTCCGATTTTGGTTAGTTGATTTATTTTTTGTTTGAGTTGACTCTTTATTGGTGTGTTACTGTATTTTAGTTCCGGCAAAACCACACTTTCAGCTTCTGGGATGTTACTGCCCAATAACATCTACGATGCTGACGTGGCTGAACGTAATTGGGGAGTCAATGGATTGGTTGTGACTGTTGCTTCCGTTATTGAGCCATTTTTGTCTATGCAACACAGAGAGAAGAATGTTTTTCAGGTGTCAACTCTGTCGTTTTGGTTCTAGGTCTCGTTTGCTTGCTTATATTGATTGGTTTTAGAATAATTATAGCTGCTAATGTTTATTGCAGGGCCGGCCAGAGTTCATTTCGGGTGCTGAGGTTGATGTGATGTTGGAGGTATAAGACGAAATAGAATTGTTTATGTAGTGGAAGTTGTTAATTTTTGTTACAGTAGATATATAGGTTAATTTTTGTTTTATTTAGGTAACGTTTTCTTGCCAATATTGATTGGTTTTAGAAATATGATGTGTTAGTTGTTTTAATCCATAGGGCATGCCGTGGTTGGACATAGAATGTGAGGGTCTGGATAAAAGAGTCCCTGGATGGGTTAGCGCGCAAGTTATAATGTTGGTGAGTATACAAATCACCTACATATTGTTTGTTGAGTTTAACATTCAAGAGTATTATAAATTGGTATTAAATTTGTTTGTTGGTTTAATATCAAGTGGCCTTAAATTTTCTCATGTTTATTTGGTGATAATGAAGTTTCAAAACATTGTGAGATTAATTTATATGATTACCAAAGTTACTTTAGGTGCATATTCATTACTATAATTGGGGTTTTAGAGTCAATGGAAGTCGCCATCAGGTGGATGATAATTCTGAAGTTTCAAGCTGTAAATTCGTGATATTGTACTGCTGATTATACCATTTGCATATGATGATGCTCCCAATATATGTAGTGAGCCCAAGCTGATTATGACTTTCTATCTTGACTTCAGTTTCTATGCGGAATATGATTAAGCCATATGAACAACAATGTTTACATGAAATATAAGCAATCTTATGCTACCGTAAGTTACCTTGTGCTCGTAGTTCAACTACATTATCACATTAAATTCTTGTAGTTTTTAGTGGCACTGGAGATAATAATTAATGATGTGGTGAACATTTGTTGTTGTTCCTTAGATGTATTGCACTTGACAATATATAATTGCATGTAACATGCTTTTGATGCTGGGGATCAATGCAATGTGAAGGTTGACATTCCTGTATCTTCCCTTGCTCTTCAATCACTTATAGAAGCTTCTTCAGGCTCACCAGGGCATGGATGGAATATTGGTTGGTCCCTGGCCTCATATGATAATGGTTCTCAGCCCTTGATGGATGCTATTCGGACTCAGGTCAGTACTTTATAAGGTTGTTCAATTTGCTCTGCATGTATCTATGTTAGAGTAGTTTTTGGAATTTTTGTCTTGAAAAAAACCTTTGTATTGGTATTTCAGAATAAAATTGATATGAGCAAGAGTTAATATTAACAAGATTATTTACATATAAGGATTTAAAGGCTTCTTCCAGAAGCTATCTAACGTGTTTGGCATAATATACAGATTTATCTTCTCTTATAGCTATATATATATATATTTGGATTTTTAAACAGTTGAGTGATGCTTAATTAAGTAGAAAGTTTGAGAAGTGCTCGTCTTTATATGTCTGCCACTTTTGTTAAGTCTGTTGCTTGTATCTGAAACCAACTAGGTATGCATGAGTATGTTTGGTGATCTCCATATTACCTCTGGATTTCAGATATTAGTCTTCTGTGTTCCTGTTTGAAGCCTTAGACTGAAGCTAGCTGCGTTGAGTTGTTGAGTGGTTAATTGTCAAACATACTGTGTTTTCTTTTCTTCATATTATTACTGCATATTCCTCCTAGGGGCCTGTGTCTTTACAAAATGATTTGGTTTGAACAAATAATTGAATGGTACTCTCTGTATCTAATTCATTTAGAACATTTTCTATGAATCACTGTTCTCTTTTGAGAACAATACTCTTAAGAAGAAAAATGAACAAGGGTTCCTGTTTGAATGTAAGCTTTGCATATCATTTTGGTTATTCTAATAGCGTATAATGATGATTTTAACTAAACTTTTCAGGTAGAGTATGATAGCAAACCGTTAGTTGAGAGTGGCAGGCATATGCCACTTGTGGAATCAAGTGATCAAAGTCTTATGGGCAAGTCCACTACAAGAATTGCTATCCTTGGAGTTTCCTCATATTTGAAGGTATATTTTTCTGTTAGTTCTTTTCTTTCTTGTTAAAATGATTTGGGATAACTTGTTAGAAAAAATGAAATCCCAAAAGATTTTTCTTCTGCTATTTATCTATCTATCTATCTATATGTGTGTGTATACATACACACGTATTAATATTGAAAGTTTTTATGACTTAGGATCTACCAAACATTACCATATTGCCCTCAATTAAAAGGGGTGATTTCCTTCTGGCTGTGGGCTCTCCTTTTGGTATCCTCTCACCTATGCATTTCTTTAATAGGTAGGGTTTCTTCAGCACAAGTTTCTATATTTTGGCTTGGTTCTTGAAAATGTCCCATTGTGGAACACCTTTCTATAAATATGAGAAAAAATTCTTTGATTTCTACTATTTAATTCTTTAGCTGTTTAACCAGTATATCTATGGGATCTGTTGCCAACTGCTATCCTCCTGGATCATCCACCCACTCATTTCTGATGGCAGACATTCGGTGTCTTCCTGGTGCGAGCATTTCTATGTTATGTTTTTGCAGTCATTTGTTGCCATTCAGATTTTGGTTTTATGTTCCACTAAACCTATCAGGAACAGAAGGTGGTCCAGTTTTTGGTGAACGTGCAAAGTTGGTTGGTATCTTGATCAGGCCATTGAGACAAAAGAACAGTGGTGCTGAAATTCAGGTAATCTGCAAAGATCCATCTCATCTATTTTTAGATTATCTCATGGTTATTGCGTCATGCACAACTGTAGTCTTGGGTAACAGCTGGTGATTCCGTGGGAAGCCATTGCAACTGCTTGCAGTGACTTGCTGCTGAAGGAGCCCCAAAATGCAGAAAAAGAGTTCCATATTAACAAAGGAAAATTAAATTCTGTAGGGAACTCATTATTGTATAGCAGCCATGACTCCAGTGGGTTGTACTATGAGCATAGTGATTCTTGTCACCTGTCTCCACTACCAGTTCAGAAGGCAGTGGCATCTGTTTGTCTTATTACAACTGATGATGGTGTTTGGGCATCTGGTGTTCTTCTCAATGATCAAGGCCTGATACTCACAAATGCTCACTTGTTAGAACCATGGAGATTTAGGAAAACAACTTTAAGTGGTGAGAAAAATGGAAATCAATCGAGGGGATTTATCTTTGCATCTAAAGAGCTTGCAACAAGGGCACCAAAGTTTGTGGATTCTTCTGTTAATGAAAGTAGATCATATAAGTTGAGTTCGTTTCACAAAGACCATAGAAACATACGTGTCCGCCTAGACCATATAGAGTCTTGGATTTGGTGTGATGCTAAAGTAGTATATATTTGTAGGGGAACTTTGGATGTTGCACTATTGCAGCTTGAATATGTTCCAGATCAGGTTTGCCCTATATTTGCAGATTTTGCACATCCGTCTATAGGATCGACTGCATATGTCATTGGACATGGACTTTTTGGACCAAGATGTGGTAAGGCCTAACTTTTTCATTTGTCTATTAACTATGACACTTCTGTGAGTCTTGTCTGCTTTCTTGTGTATGTGATCGATTAAGATAGGCAACCATAGGTTATTTCATGTATAGCTCGCCATCCTTATGCCTAGAAAATTCATAACTATGAATGCATGATGTGGTTCATTGGATTCTCATGTTGTTTGGTCAAGAGACTATACTGTTCTATAAGTTTTGCATCTTCTACCATTAAGATACACTGTGAATCCATATTTAGAAATTTTCAGAATTAGTGACTCCAGCCACACTATTCTCGTTTGTGTACGTACTGTTTAATATGTGACATTTCCTAATGCAATGCTGTAAAAGGACTAGTTCTATGCTGATGATAAGTTTCCTTTTCAGGTATTATTTATAATTTTTGTCAGAGTAAAAAGTCAAAAAGTATATGTAGATCCCAAATATTTTCTTTAAATTTATTGCACTTTCTACTCTTAATTTTGCAGGCCTTACCTCTTCTGTTTGTTGTGGGGTGGTAGCAAATGTTGTCAAAGTAAAGTCACCACCTTATTGTCAATCCATTCTTCAAGGGGATTCAGGTTGTCCAGTAATGATTGAAACAACTGCTGCTGTTCATCCAGGTGGTAGTGGTGGTGCAGTTGTCAATTTGGATGGTCATATGATTGGACTTGTTACAAGGTACCGTGAATTAGATTGTACAAAATGATTTTATGTAGGTTACCAAGTTGTTTCACGCAGTTAACATTATGGTTGTCATGACATTCAGACTATCTTTTGATTTTTTTCAACTCCCATCCATTCAATCACTGATGTGAAGTTTTAGTAAAGAGATGCCATACTACTTTTTTAAAGAGCTTTCACAATCCTCAATCTGAAATCCATGCTGTTTGCCCACAGATTTGACCTGGAGTTATTTCATAAAAAAAAATTATAATAGTATTAATGAAATATCTGTGCTTACATTGGTTAAATTGTCTTCCTTCATTATTATCTTTGACAAGTAAATTTTAGAAAGACTTTTTTGTTGGTCCTTTCAGCGCCTGCATATTAAACTTATCTAATGAGATGGAGATGTACTCTTGATACAGTAATGCAAGGCGTAGTGGAGGGACAGTTATACCACATCTGAACTTCAGCATTCCATGTGCAGTTTTGGCTCCTATCTTTGCGTTTTCAAGGGGTAAGGAAGCTAAGTAATGCTTTGCTACTGTGTTAGTGATGAAATTTTCACTGTTGAAAATTTTCATTTGTTTAAGTGGTTACTAAAAAGTATAGCCAGTAACCAAGAAGAGAACCTAACGCAGTTCTATTAAGCTTTAATTCCAACTTTGTGATGCTTTATGCTTAAAATCTTTCTGTGCCATGAGCACCAAAATGAAAATTTGGAAGTAATATATGATAAAACTCGCTGTGTTTTTGCTTCATATATAGGTGATATGACATTGCAGATATACAACTCATTTCAAATTAATACGTAAAATTGCATGTTTTTTTCCGGAAATTTATGATTCTATGGCTGAAGGTCAGGAGATGCTCGTGAGTCTTACGGATCATCTTTTTCTTACACAGATATGCAGGATCTTTCACTTCTTAAGGAACTTGATCAGCCAAATGAACACCTTGCTTCGGTGTGGGCACTGATGCCGCCATTATCTCCGAAGCCAGGCCCTACTTTACCTAATCTGCCAGAGTCACAATTTGAAGCCAACAAAGATGGGAAAGGAACCCGTTTTGCTAGATTCATTGCTGAAAGTCAAGAGGTTCTAAAAGGGTTGTCTCGCATCGACAAGGTGGAAAAGATATCTGGTGAGATTATTCGTAGTAAGTTATGACAACCTGGTATTGTGCTGACTTCTTGGCATCACTCTTGTACCCAGTGAGAAGGAGTCTGATCAGAATGTGATAACATAGTTCAATGTAATGGTGAGTTTCTTTCTCAGATCTCACCACATGGACTGATAGAAAGAATGAACACCAATGGTTGGTGAATTTCAACTTCCTTCTGGGAATGGAAATTTGTAGCTTTATCATGGTTGAGGTAAAATATACAATAAAATTATGCACATCCAATTTTGAATACTCTATGAAATATTAGATAATATATTATTACGTGGTTGATCGATTTTGAATAAAAAATAAATTAATATTTAATTACATGATGATACGTTATTTAGGTATTCAAAATTGGATGTATATACCATTTCTCTAAAATACAGCAGGGCGGTTGTGGACAATACTTTTGTTGCTTGTGTATAACTATGAGCAATATATGCCTGTTAGGGCCTTGGATGGATGTTAAATTCTTTTATTCTTGTTCCATAAACTTTTCAAGTGACAATAATTCTATCGCTAGGTGTTTTGCCATTTGCCATTTGCCATATGTAAAGTTTAAATCTTATCATGAAATTATGGCGGGAGAGAAATTTGGAAAGTGTCATGACAACCACAAGATTTCGTATCAATGTGGATGGCAAATTCCACCGCACGAAATTACACAAAAATTAATTATACTAACAATAAAATTATGTGTATATAAATTTGAACATATATTAATACATCATAATATGTTCATCGAGAGATTTAGAATTAATAATAAAGTAATGTTTAATTATATGAAAATATATTTTTATGTATAAATATTTACGCATAAAAAATATGTTCACTACCCATTACATTACTCTTAGGGGGTGTTTGGTTCGGGTAATGTTTTATTATCAAAATAAAAAGATTACCTTGAAGATAGATTATTTAAAAGAATACTGGGTATAAATGATTACTATATTTGATAAAATTTGATTGGTATAAATAATTATTGTGTTTGGTTAAATGTAATAAAAGATTACTAGTAAAATATTTTACTTAAATGCGCTTGAATATAATTATTTTTAAATATTTTTCATATTATTTGTCATATTAATTAAAAATAAATTTATTTTTGTCTAAAAAAATTAATGAATACTAATATAATTATAATAAAATCAAAATTACTTTGGTAATTTTTAAATACCTAAGGTGAAGGTGGTAATCAGATTATCACCTATATTACCTGTCACGTCAGCATAGGTAATAGAAGATTACTGTAATATTTTATTACTGACAAACCAAATAAAGAATAAAAGATAGATTACTAAGGTAATCTTTAAAACTTATAACCAAACGACCGGTTATATTAATCTCACTTTAGATTTCAATTAGGCCAAACGACTATTTCCCACCCAAGGTTTAGTGTTTTCTCAAATGTCCCCCATTTAACTATGGAAACACCAAACACCCACCCATGGCCGGTTAGATTTAACAAAACCCTAACGGTGATAAGGGTAAAATCATCATTTTCGCTATAATATTAAAAATAAACTAAAATAAAAATAATTTTGCCCCCTTAAACTTTAAAAACTAACATTTTTCCCCAGCCTAAGTTTTAAAAAACCGCAGTTTCACCCTAGGGTTTGGTTTTGAAATCTCCGGCGACCTCTCCGGCTCCGTTGCCGACGACCTCTCCCTCCCGAAGCAACCTCTCCTTTCGGCGATATCTTTCCTCCGATTTGGAGGTCCGATCGACGCCCGGAGACGCCGTGGGAGACGAAGTTCTTTGTCTTCCCAGACGAAGACGACGACTTCGTCTTTGTCTGGGAAGACGAAGAACTTCGTCTCCCACGGCGTCTTCGGGTGCTGATCGGACCTCCAAATCGAAGGAAAGATATCGCCGAAAGGAGAGGTTGCTTCGAGAGGGAGAGGCCGTCGGCAACGGAGCCGGAGAGGTCGCCGGAGATTTCAAAACCAAACCCTAGGGTGAAATTGCGGTTTTTTAAAACTTAGGATGGGGAAAAATGTTAGTTTTTAAAGTTTAGGGGAGCAAAAAGAGATAAAATTTTTAGGCGTTAGGATTCTGTTAAATCTAACTGGCCATGGGTGGGTGTTTGGTGTTTCCATAGTTAAAGGGGGGACATTTGAAAAAACGCTAAACCTTGGGTGGGAAATAGTTGTTTGGCCTTTCAATTATAGCAATCAATTATTGAGAGACTATTAGTTGATTGCTCAGGTACAACGCACGTTAGTTGGTCGTGAATCAACTTGACATTGGAATTATTTTTGTTTTTAGTTAGACTATTTAATCAATAAATTTAATTAATTTATAAAAAAATTAATTAAAATAATCTATTTTCAATGTAGGTAACTAATTTTAATTAACTTTTTGTAGATTGTATGAATATAGTTAAAAAATATATGTTTTGTTTAAAATTTTGGGTTTCAAAATATATAATAAATAGTGATTAATTATGATAAACAATAATTATCATAATCATATTTATTGGGTTTTTTCTGTCCAAACTTAATATCAACGAAAAATTTATAATTTTTTAATAAAATATACTGTTTTTATAAATTAATAAACAAATTTCATCAATTAACAATTATGTTTTTGGTAATTTATTTTTTGTTTTAACTTAATTTTAAAAAAAAATTTAGATGAAAAGAGGTTCAAAAGATTGAGATTCTTATAGTAAGAGATAAAGACAAAATAAGTATTAAATTGAGATTTTGATTATATAAATATAATTATTAAAAAAATGAAAATAATTTAAATTTTAATTAATTTCTCTCGCATGAGTAAATTGGAAAAAAAAAAAATTATATTACATTATATTAATACGAAATAGGGAGGACTTGTAATCGCAAGGTTCAGCTTTAGCACTTGAATTCTTTTTAGGTGAAAACCTTTGACCCATCCAACTTCCTGATGAGCAACTCTGTTTTTAAGTTTTAATAAAATGCATAATGGTCAGCATTTCCCATCCTCTCATGGTGGTGGCAAACTAAAAATTGACAAAAAGGGAGGGCGGTGATGTGGACTTCAATCATTCACTTTCTTTACAAAAGCCCCTATAGTTTTAGAGAAGTTTACAACTTGTAAGACCCCAAAAAGAGCGAGAGAGATGGCAGAGAGCTCTGGTTACAAGGAGTATGTAGCTGGCATGTTGGCTGGTGTTGCTACTGTTATTACCGGTCATCCTTTTGATACTGTCAAGGTAACAAATTTAACGCTTGGACTCACAAAATTGTGCTTGTATTTGGAATTGAAATTGGTAACCCTTTTTTTCGTCTTTCAATAGTGTTATTATTATTTTTTGTAAATTTGTTCCTAATTGCAGGATTGTAGTTTAAATATTGATGTTTTGATAATTTGAATTTGGGTGTGTGGTGAACTTTATTAGGTGAAGCTGCAAAAACATAATACTGAAACTCGTGGGATTCACTACAAGAATGGATTGCATTGCACTGCAAGGATACTAAGCACCGAAGGAGTATGTTTCTTTAAATTAATGGAAGGCTTTACCTTTAAATTTGATAAAATTGTCTTTCACTGTTTGTATGCATCGGTTTGAAGTGTTGGAATACCTTGATTTCTTCATGAGTTGTGTCTTGTTAAACTTTACGAGGCCAATTTAGCACCTGCTAGACAAAGTTTGAAAATCCGAGGTTTAAAGAATGTAGCTGTTAATAATTACTTTTTGCCCTTTTATTACCTCCTAGTCATCATACATTCTGGTGAGAAATGAAGTTGATAAGAATTTTCAAATTAATGTTATAAGTTATAACTGATATTGTATAGTTTGAAGTGTGCAACCATGCCTGTACTAATTGTAGTTCTTTCTCTTAATAAGAATTTGATTTGGTGAATCCTTATGTCTGAGATTATTGTTTCATATTATATCCCTTTGGTTGTTGAGATTGAGTATGCATGCTTATGGTCGTGAGCACTTTTTAAGATACTTTTCTCTTATGACCACAAAAACTAGGCACAGAAACCAAATGACTTATTTATATATTGCTACAACCTAGTTGCTGTGGAGTGGAAATTTTGTGTAATGTGTTGAAAACCATAAATAAATCCCCAAAGTTTATGGATACAGTTTCTAATTAATTACTTCATATTTTTTTGTTTTTTAAGTTTAGCCTCGTTTTTTTGGACCTAATTTATTACAAACTATGTATCTATTTGTCTATTCCCTATGAATAAAATTATGCAAGAATTCTTCAAATCCTTATTCCTGTTTCATGGTATTAGAGTTAAGCATTTTTGCCGATCTTTCTATTTGGCGCACTCATGTTGTCATTTACGTTGAAAGATGAATTCATCAATTTGACACATGTCATCACCTAGGTGAAAAGATGAGTTTCTCAGTTTGAAACACTTATATTGTTATTTTTGTAGAAAGATGAATTAGTAAACTATCACCAAAATCGTCATAGAGGTGACATCATTAGAACCTTAATCCTAAGACCAGAATTCTTCTTCAACGTCTGAGGTTGTTGTACTATCACTAGAGCTATAGGAAACACTGTTGGAAAGCATAGGACCATAGTGTCACCAGAAAAGGCATAGACGCCCCTAATAGACACAAACATCATTGGAAAAGGCATAGATGCCTTGGACAAACATAAATGTCGTCGGAAAAAAAGCATAGACGCCATTGAAAGCTTGACGATCTCATCAGAAACCTATCGAAAAACATCACAGACTAAAAAATTGTCGGATGGCCACGTTAGCTATTGGAAAAGCACCAAAGCCACTAGATTTCTTCTCGGATATCATGAAAGCTGCCGAATCCTCAAATCTTGCCATCTGTTGTTGTCAAAGTCTTTCGATCTTTGTGATCTGATTCAGAGCTTGCTGGCTTGTTGTCGTCGTCACCGATATGTTGTTGCCACCCTTGTGGTAAATTTGAAAAATCCTTTGTGGCAACTTAAATAAAAAAACTTGTGGTCGTTCTCTTCGAGAAGTGTCACTACCATATTTTTCCTTCAATCCCACAAAGATTCTCGTAAGTGTCAAAAAAAATTTGCAAGAAAATCTATCATTGATGGAAACATGAGCATATGATGATGTGGCACATAAAGTATATCTGACATCTACTTTTCTTCTTTAATTTTCTCAAGATGGGATATCTATTCAAGAGAAGTGTGGAAAATCATCAACAATCCAAGCTGGGAATAGAAAATATCTATTCTTCAGCTTGAGGGGAGTGTTGGAAACCAGAATTAAATCCCTAGAGTTTAGCATATTACATTATTTGCTAATCTAACTTGGATACTTATTACATTATATACCTTTTCATTTTTTTTCCCCCAATGTGGGGTTAATATATTCCAACATAATGTATTTCTTAATCTATATATCACAATTGTATACCAACTGTGAGTTTATATGATAATATGGTCTCACTCTAAGATCTGTCATTACCCAATTTT
Source organism: Mangifera indica (assembly GCF_011075055.1). NCBI lineage: Eukaryota > Viridiplantae > Streptophyta > Magnoliopsida > Sapindales > Anacardiaceae > Mangifera > Mangifera indica. Next base: position 13,690,263 of record NC_058148.1, on the reverse strand, counting down.
CATCTCTGCTGACTTGCAATGGGTTTATAGATTGTTGGCTTCAAAATCCATGATTGTAGTATTAATTTTGACGATCTTTCTAATTATTCAGTCTTAATATCTTAAAGCATATTTGATACTTAGATTATTCTAGAATTGCATTTTCAATAATCTTGGAAGACTCCTCCTTCTCCTTGGTCATTAATTCTTCACATTATTATCTTCTCATGAAGAATGACTGGCGGTTGTCATTGACAGGTTAAGGGACTCTACAGAGGAGCAACGCCATCTTTTGTTGGCATGGCTTTTGAGAGTTCGCTTCTTTTTGGCATCTACTCCCAAACAAAACAACTTCTGCAGGTTTTTATGACATTATAGCTGAGATGCTTTAATAATTTTGTTGATATATTTCAATGAAGGTGTCAATGCATCTAATATTTATGTATAAACTTTTGTTTCCCACAAAGGGAGGGCTACAAAGCCATGGGCCAGTACCCCAAGTAATAATTCCTTCTGCAGCTTTTGGTGGATCTATTATCAGTTTTGTTTTGTGTCCGTCTGAGTTAGTGAAGGTAAGTTGCTGGAAAGTTACATATCACACTTTATTTCCCTGTATAATAAACCCTGTTACCCACAGTATCTGAGTGACACTGAGCTTCTCCAGTGTAGGATGCAAGTGCAAGGTACAGACTCTTTGGTTCCAAACTCCAGAAGGTACACTAGTCCTCTTGATTGTGCACTTAAAACTGTAAAAAGTGAAGGGGTGAGTAAGTCCTTTTCTTCTGGCAACTAAATACTTCTGTGCAATCATTGAGCTGATGGAATGTGTTTCAGGTTACAGCCATTTTTCGTGGGGGATCTACAACATTGTTAAGAGAAGCTTTGGGAAATGCAGTCTTTTTTAGTGTCTATGAGAATGTTCGTTATTACATGCATTTACAACTTAAAGCTGCCTCATCTGATCACAGCAATTTGATTGACATGGGAATTGGGATTGTGAGTGGTGGTCTTGGAGGTGTAGCTGTAAGCATTCTGACACCCTTACATTTCTATTATTTCATTCTTGAACCCATTCACGTTTTTAAATTCTGTTTTATAATCCATGTTTCATAGTTCTGGTCAGCTGTTTTGCCTTTGGATGTGGCGAAAACTATCATCCAGACTGATCCTGATAAAAATTCTACTAGAAATCCTTTTCAGATACTAAATTCGGTAAAGTATTTTGATTCCCTCTATCTAATTTTCCTAGGACTAACCTCTCCACACCTTTACCCATATCTTGGGGATAGGTAAAAGAGAGGGATGGGTTGCAGGGTCTTGAAATGACTCCCTAATTTCCAAACCACTTATAAAGAGAAGCTAATTTGATCACTTTTGTAGATTTACAGGAGAGCTGGATTGAAGGGATGCTATGCAGGATTAGGTCCTACAATAGCAAGGGCCTTTCCTGCTAATGCAGCTGCAATTGTTACCTGGGAGCTAGCCATAAAATTGCTAGGAATCAGGCATAACTAGGATTGTATTCCATCTACCTACAAGGTGCTTCTAACTTTTGCTTCTGTTATTAGCATGGAGGCCTATATTTATCACAGGGCTCTTGACGTTTATGTTATATCAGAGCTAAATTTTTATGAAGAGTGAGTACTCTGACCAGTTGAAGTGATGATTCAATATTAGAGTGGTTGGACAAACAAATGGCAATGGAGCTGTGTATTTTTTCCCCTTATTGTCAGGGGCCATTTTTGCTTGACCTATTTTCACAATACAGAAAGGATTTTGGAATTGTTTGTAATCTGGCTGTGGATGCCCTGTCTTAGCCTGTTGAACTTTGTCATAGCAATTTATTATGTGATTTTTTGCTTCATTGCAGTGGCCTGAATGAAAATACTCAAATATTCGAGACTCGCAACAATGCTTTTTGTTGTGCTCGAGTTCCCAGCAGTTTAATTTTCCAGTAAATCTGAGTTGCATGCTGTAAATTTTTTTGCATAGAAGTTTTCTTTTTTCATCTTTTTCGAGGAGTTACTAAAGGGGAATGTTAACAAAAGGCCCCAATGGCAGGTTTTATCTACTTCTGATAATAAAAACTTTTTTAAAAGTAAAATTACAAAATTGTCTTAAATACATAATAGAAATGTCAATGACCTAATGGTACCTTTTTGTATTTAAATTATAAAAATGGTCTGCATTAATTTTAAATTTTAATTACAATTATATTGTTTTATTAAATCTTTTAATCTTTATTTTTTTATTTTTTTCATAGTTTCATTGCCATTTTCGTCATCTTTACTATCAACAACATAATTTTACCATTACGAGCATAAATAACATGGACACTTATAGATAAACGTAAGAGAATCGTTACGTGTGAGATGGTCCATGCTTTCACTGTTTAAATACATGGATTTTATAATCAAATCATTGCAAGAACAATGAAGAAGGTGTCGAAGAGAACAAGAAATGGTTAGTCCAATCCGTGTTTCGAAATTATGTTTGGACTTTCTTATCATTTTATGTAACAAATTTTATTAACAAAAATATATGATAGATAGACAAATAAAATTTTCAAACTTAAATGGCAACATTATCATTTTATCAAAGTTGAGTGAGAAATAATCATACCACTTAAAAGAAAAAAAACTAAATTAGTTTGAAACAACATAAGAGGCTCTAAACCTTATTGCTTTCGATTCGAACTTAAGAGGCCCTATATGGCTGCTAAGTGCTTAATTAGCTCTTTGAAAAATATTCTGACAATGGCATCTAACTGTAGCATCCTATTTCATATCTACCCTTAACTTCCACCGTATTAAGAAACTCTCATGTGGGGTTACTACTTCTAAGTAGACCATACACATGGAGTCAATTTATTTTGTCCATTATTCTTAATATTTAAACCCTGTATCCAATTACTCTCCTTTGCAGAAACGTTCGAGCGGCATTATCATATGGAAGCTCTCTGCAACTCCTCAAACCATAAATTCAGCGCAACATCCATCACAGATGTAAATGGTGGGAAAAAAGGCAGCAGCAAAATATACCAATATAACTTGGAAGTTTAGCCAAATATGCATAACATGATAGCTTGAGATAATAATAATAAGGGCACCAATATATCAATTGGTGCATCATGATAGAAAGATGACATTATTGTTGACAGAAGAGAGAGAGCATCCAAGAGAAATGATATAGCATTAGACCTTAACTGATGAAGTAAGTGATTATGATGGTAGGACTTAGTGCCGACGGGAAAGTTATTTAGTAAAATCTTCTTTCATTTCTCTGCATTCATGCATGATTCTAGGTGTGTAGTTCTTCTCTAGTTGGAGCCTTCTCCATGACAGTCAAATGAGCTTTTCCGGCGCCGCTCGTTGTGTCCAGCCAAACGCCTTCGACAACTCCTTTTTGTTTCATCAAACTCCGATAGCTCATGGAACCTACAATATCATATTCACATGTGTTTTTCACATGCTTGTATATGAAATTAAGAGAAGAATCAAAGTAAAAACATATACTTCTTTGATATTAGAAGATGGGTGATTCTCTTTGCTCTAAGTCTTAAAAACTATTAAAAAGGCAATCTTCGAAGTAGTTTTTAAATTATCAAGAGATGTTTTGAAATTTGCTTTGCTAATTGTTTTCAAATTAATTGTCAAAGAGTATTTATTGTTTTCATTTCTCAAAAAGACTTGTTCTATGGTGGATTAAGAACAATAATTTTCTCATCACAATCGAAAGGAAGTCTCCAATAGAAATGCCAAACTTTAATGTTAATAGAGCATTAAATTATTCTATACATCTCATAAATATTTTACTATGTCAATAGGTTGAGCCATTTGACATCTCTAATCTCCAATATTCATCCTATGTCCCATCAAACTTTGCTATTATATTCGGAATGGCAATTTGAAGACACCGAGCAATTATTAATGATAGAATATGGAATACTTCTTTGCTAATGAAGAATATGAGATTAATTCTATTTCCTTTTTCATTTCATGTCCAATTTCTGTGTAGAAATATTATTATATATGAGGCCAGTGCTACATATGGACTAAGTTTAGGTTCTATTAATAGCTATATGAATTGATGATTATCTTCGTTTATGAAATATATATGTTGGATATGCTATATAAATAGAAATGGCTGAGTGGTTATTGTTTCCTTCTGGTTCCAGTAATTCAAAATAAATCAGTTATGGCTTCCAGCTAACATTTCCCTATTATGCAAGTACTGTTCTGTCATGTTTACATGACAATTTCCAACTCATTTTCAGTACGGGAAGATTAAAACCATTAAGAAATGAAAATCACTGTTAAATTTATACATGAAACTGCAAGTACAGGATCAAGTGAAAGAAGATGGTTGAAATTCATATCAAATTAGGTCACCAACTCCTAAATAGGTGTTTAAATTCTATAATGATGTATAATTTATTTCAAGGTAAAAAATGAAGTGAAAAAAATCATGAATATGAAAATCAAGCTGTAAAAGGAGAATTAGGGTTTTGAAATAACCTGCTACATTGCTGGCAAAAACGTTGTTGAAGACCATTTAGTGGAGCGGCAGAAGCCTTAGCATGGAATTCACAGACTTTATGGCGTCTATGGTAACGCTTGGCATCGGTCATGTCCGCCGTACAGTTATCCACCTGACAAGAAACGGAAGTCGAAGACCCTCCGCCACTGGCCGCAGCTCCTTTCTTTCCTTTCTTCTTCTTACTATCATCCTCACCAACACCGGCAGTTGCTATCCCCCCACTGATTCCATCTTCTTCTTCATCTTCTTCCTCCTCCTCCGCCACCAGCTGGTCTTTCATTCTCTTTCCCTCAGCTTTGCCTGAGTCCATGATGTTGTGAAGCAAGCAAGAGATGGAGGGATTGGGCGGAGAAGAATTGAAGAAGAAGGTGAAGATTTATTGAAGGAAATTAAAATCCTCCAAGAGTAGAAGAATATGTATGAAGGACCACAAATTCCATTTCTTTCTCCATCGGCTTAATAGTAAAGGGTAGCCATCTAGGAATGTACCATCAAATTTTTAGCTCCAACACCTCCTCATTCTGATTGGCTTACACTGTCAAGAAAATTTACTCCTTTGGACGCCCTGCTTCTCACGTCAATTTCAACTTCGCACGTATACACAGCTGTGAATTTTCTCTTGGATTGAATTTTACCTTAAAAATATACAGTGAAGCATTCTCAAATAGTAATTTGAATGACAATAGAAAAAGTTTAACATGAGTTTTAGCCTTTTATGACAATATTTTCAGAATCAATTTTGATTAAACTATTTCAGTGATTATAAGATCGATTATTAAATTTAAAGTTTGACTTATTAGGTGTGATAATTCAATTTAGATGAGATTTCTAATTTTCAAATATACAGATATATATACACATTGATGTGATCAATATTTACTAAAATATGAAACACAAATTAAGAACATAAAATGAGTTTAAGGATATGTTGACTTTTACTACAAATATTGCAAGTCTTACAAAATAAGGAATTTTTCCAAAGATACATGCATGTGAATGTGGAAGTGTCTCTGTTTATCACAAGTGACAGTCCTTTTCTGGGAAGGGGGCCAATTCGAATTCCTGCAATTATAGTGAATTATTGAGAGGGTGAAAAGGTGAAAATGAAAACCATGTCCTTGGAATCGTATTCTTTGTTTCTTTTTTATCACCGAGTCAGCAGTTACTAAAACTCAGTGGGCACCTTAATAATATGTGTATACGCAGAACAAAACCTGGCTTGCGTTACAGCTAGTTTCATTATCGTTATCAATGAAAGGACCACTGGTGTTATGCGAAATTTGGATTGATTGGTCCCAATTTGTACGAGGGAAATGAATGCAGTTGAAGGTGCAACGTGATGAATTTGCATATTTATGTCACTCAGCTTCAGGTACTGACAGGACCCAATGCTTTTGACAACAAACAAAACAAAAATAAGTGATTCCCATTACTGACTTTTTTTTTTAAACCTCTGAAGGTTAAATTTTTCTGGTAATTTTACTTTTGAGTGAATTATTAAAAATATTTTTCAACTATTTGATGATATAAATAACATTTTTTATATATACCTAAGAATTCACTGTAAAAAGGTAAAATGGTCAATTTATTTAAGCGTACATGTCAAAAATCATATCAAATGAACGTGAATAAAAAAGTTGACCATGGGAAATGCATCTCTCTTTCTCATACTTCATCCTGCAAGGGTGACCTCACCACAACACCATCACCACTATCGTCATTTTCACCACAAAATTCTCCTCCTTCTAGTTGACAAAACTTCCCATCTCACTAATTTGACTAATTAAAAGAAATGTGCACAAAATTCTTCAACTTGATCGTCGACGATTAGGATGTTGCGATGGAGTGCGCACGCACAAAGTGAAAGATGGCGCAATCACAATGATAACGAGAGCAAGAACCATCTGGGTATGTTGTAGTATGGTTGAGGCAAGGCGAGCTGGATGAAGCCAATTAGATTCGACTAAACCACAATCATTCCAATGTCATGGGTAATGGCAACACAGCCAAGGTGATGACAACATGGTGAGATAGGGCTATGTAAGTCCAGTGGCGAGCGAAAAACAGGCAGGCAAGCAACAGGAAAAGGCTTTTGATACCCTTAGTTAGGATTTTTTTGCTTCATGTGCTCAATCAATTTGGATTCAAAAACACCTTTGTTAATCGGATCAGGACTCTCCTTAACTCGGCTTATTCATGTATCCTTGTCAATGGTAACGGCATTTCCCAAGAATATTTCACACGCAGTAGAGGTGTTAGACAATTGAGTTTGGGCTCCAAGAAAATTGGGTAGATCTGTGATATTTGGGCCAGCCAATAAAGTCCAAAAAGAAATCACAAATATGAATGGTGTTATAGAGACCAAACATGTGGGCACAATATATAAATCTCAGGCCTGCTCTCACGAATGACCCAACCCAAAATCTCCAATCCATGCCTACCCGAGGTCCACTTTTCACTTGAAACTTTTGAAACTCTAAAATAAAATAATTATAATTATGCTCGATTTTTGAACTAAATTTTTGAAAATAAATTAATTAAGAGGTGTATGGACCAATAAAAAGCATAGATTATAAGAAATAATTGATTATATTCCACTGAAAAATTATACTTTTGGATGATCAAGCAATTTAATCACGGCCGAGAAAATGGACGGTAATGGTTTAGTTAGAAATGAAGAGAATTTTCCATATAAGATTAACATTATTATGAAGACATATAATATTTTATAACACACAATTCTCTTCTCTTAATTTAATACTACTTGTATTAAGCTAATCTTAATTAATTATCTAATGTTGACAGCTTGTTAATGTGAGACAATCACCCACCTTTCTCACTACTAGTGCTCATTCCCATTACTTTATTATAATTAAATCAATAATTAATTACTAATTACAGACAATTGGGGAGTCTCAACATCACCTCCTAATTAATTTAGGTCACAGATTTGAAGCCTAACGCAATTGGCAATGGCGTGTATGAATATGAATTTATAAAAATGAAAGAAGAATTCTCCTCCACAACATTCTTAAGACCCCACAGGACCGGCGGCACTTGAAACCTCCGCAAGCAACAGTCCAAATTAAGTTAATTGACACCATAGCCTAAAACTAGAATTGATGTATATAGTAAGTGGATTCTGATGTAATCAAAGACTGTTTGTATGACCGGAAGCTCACTGGAATTTTCCATGCTTGTTCCTGCTACTCAGGGTCAAGTTCCCATTGTTGACTCTTCTTCATCTCTTTCCTCAGTCCCCCCCTCTACTATGCTTCCCTCATCTCTCTCTCTCTCTATATAATATGGCCCATTTTATTTTTAATTATGTATAATGCTTAGTAATTTTCATTTTGTTCGTTTTAGATGTTAAATCAAGAACTCTGATGATATCGACATTACAGGATGAGGTCAAATGTTTATTAATTAAAATGAATTTTAAGTTTAAGTTGTATACAAAAAATATTTTGAGAATGGCATCGGACTATAACAAAAATCTTATCTTGAAGCTAGAACTCTTCAAATAATATAAAAGATGAGGAGTAAGCATGGCAGAACCACATACAACTTGTAGTGTTTTGTTTCACTTCACCTAACCTAAACAGTTATCTCCATTGACCGAAATAGAGAAAAAATTTGATCCATTCCATATATACATCTCTTGAACTTTCTAAAATTTGATCACCTCAAGTTTGAAAGAAAGAGCACTTAAACAAAAAACCCAACTAACCCTGTCAAGTCAAGGAGAAATATACAAATAGTAGGCGAGAAACGCTAATGATTTAGCAAGGAGGAATGTCATTTTCCAATGAAGAAAAGGGGATGGTGGTGTGGTGTGAGGTGGTGTGGGGAAAATAAGTGGCTCAAGTGTTGAGAAAGCAATAGCAAATGGAAGAGAGATCTTTGTCTGGACATTGCTCAGGGTAGGGATTTGATGCTTTAATTGGTCCCAGTTTCCTTTGTCGAAAGGAAAATAAAAATAAACATTTAAGTCTTGAAATACAGGGTTCCCTTTATCGTGCATGTTGGGTTTCTTTCATGTTTGCCGATTTGGAATCTCTTGTCAGTTGTAGTGGAATGCTGAGTAGTATTGGGCGGCTAGGACCCCATTTCCATCACCATTGCCACCTGTAAATAGATCATCACCACTTTTTTATCATCATTTTTCTATGATATTACACTTTTATCCTTAAATTCTAGGGTTTGTAGCACTTTCTTCTGAATTATGATACTTCCATCAATATGTTAGATTTAGGTTACAATTATATCGGGGCAAGGTAAACATCTCTCAAACTTCAAGGACAAAAGTTTGGTGTATGTATGTTATAATCTTGTTTTTCCACGTTTAATTTACTTCTGACATAATTAATGGCCAAAGGACTATTTCCAACGCAAAAGTTTGGTGAGGTGATAAATTTTTATTAATTAATTTTTAAAAACTTTAATATTTATTTATTTATTAAAACTTCTTATTAAAATTAAAGTGAAAAATATTATTTAATAAAATTATTTAAAAAACTAAAAATTTATCATTTTTTTTGTAGGTTTAAAAATATATTAATTTTTTTCAAATCTAAAATTTGAAAAGTGATTGAATCTTTAACAGAGTTTTTTTTATCGATAATCGATTTTCACTGTATCTTTCTCTTTTGTCGGAGATAAAAAAATAACATATATTTTTGTCGAAAGAAGATTATCATCTTTGTTTGATGATTTCAACTAAAAATTGACACATTTTGGCTGAAAAAAGAAATCTAAGATGATCGATCGTCAAAGATAATAATTGAAAAAGAGAAAAGAAAATCTCAAAAGAATTTGATTATTTTTTAAATTTTTAATTAAAGAAAAATTATTAATTTTTATATTAAAAATAAGATAAATTTTTAATTTTTATAAATAATTTTAATAAATAATTTTTTATCTTTAATTTTAATATTAAAATTTATCAAATAAATAAATATTTAAATTTTGTAAGGTTATCGGATGAAACATATTACTAAACCTTGGTGGGACATAGTTTTTTGGCCCATAATTAATATTCTCTAATCCCACAACCCACCATCCTAACCTAATAAAGACAATATTATTCCCTTTCAAAATCCATTGCAGATTTTCTTTAGTAGCAAACTCCATCATTATGTTAGTTTTTAATTGCCTTGGGGTGTCACATCTTGCCCAAACCAACTCAGACTTTCTTCCGTATAATATAACCCTAATTATGTGAGACGAAGAATTCTAACCCCAGTTTCTCGAAACATAATAATGTAAACATGAAGTTGGTGATGAAATAATAACCATTGGATCTCTAGAATAATAATTGACCCATTTGACCATATTGGGAAGATGATGATCCAATGGAAGCAAGTTGGCGGCAGCAAGTAGTACCGTCTTCCTTTCTGGGAATTACGAAATTGAACTGACAGGGCAATCTTTATTAATCTGGCTGTAACATGCTGATGTAGTACGTTAAAGGGAAAGATTCGAGACAGTAGTGCTTTAAATTAAACTAAATTAATCAAAACTAGGTATTAATTAACAAAAGGATGACGATCACAGAGTAATGCGGAAGAATAATGATGGGATGCTAGGGAGAAGAGAAGATCCCTTGAAAGACTACAAAATCCGTTTGTTCCCCAAACTGTGCGTTGCTTTTTATTTCTTTTCCCGTATGAGCTTAGCTGCAAACCACATGGTTCCATGCCCCTCAAGAGAGAGAGAGAGAGAGAGAGAGATGAATTTAGTTTAGAGAGACTGCAGGAGAATAAAGTGAGGTCTGGTCTTGCCGTGTGTGATGTGTTTTTGAACGTGAGATGTAAACAAGACTTCCACATGGAGCCCTCTTGTCCTTTTTCTCTTGGAATTTTCAAATTCCCTCTGCACATTGTTCTTTATAACTACTAAAACGTGTTCAGTACTTCTACCTCCTCATTATACCCTGGGACGAATCATATGTCCATGTTTATATATATATATATATATATATATATATGTGTGTGTAATAGAGTAAATTACAATATTTTTTCCATCGAAAGTTTAGTTTAAAAATATAATAATAATTTTATCTAAATATTTAAAATAAATAAAAATAACCTTTTACAAATCTTATATGAATATTTAAAATATAATAATTTTATCTATTTTATAAGTTTAAAGTCTTACATTTTAATTTCTATAATTTGCTAAAAACCTTAACCTGGATGACCTCCTCCATCATTATCACAATTTCATCATTCTCATGATTTCTAGTCTTCGATTGTATAATAACTTCATAAACTGTATTTATATAATATATTCAAACAAAATACCAAAAATGTGCAGTTAACCTTTGCAATATGTACGCTTGATTAAGTTTTCAAATGCAGGCATGATTAGATGAAGAAATGAAACCCTTCTAATTAAAAATTTGGTTGAACTGGAAATTCAAGGTAATGATGATGTACAGAATGGATTGGGTAAATTTAGACCGTAGGATATGTATATGAACAAATTAGGTAGAATATTAATAATAGTTAATTATATAATTTAAATTTGTGGGCATTCATTTATATTAATTAATCATAGAAATTTAAAAAAAGAAAGAAAAAGTGGAGGTGGAAGTGGGATTTGCTGTGATGCATAGGGTATTGAGCTCTGGGGATTCCCTCTATCTAAACTGAGGAATGTTACGTAGTTCTGTGGAGTGTGTATTCTCACATGTAATGTTCTTTCAATCTTTCTTTCTAATCTCTATGCTTACTTCACCTCTCTGTCTTCTTCTTGGATTTTGAATATGTCCTTTATATTCTTTTGATTTTTCTAAGTTGCATTAAACAAACAAATACCTACTCAAATTCGATTTTAGACCAGACCCATCACGTGAAATTAGATAAATAATGCCATTATTTTCTTGTTATGCTAATCACTTTCCTTCTCTCTCTATCTCACTGTCATGATATTTCAACCCCATCAGGAAAGACTCACGTCGCCACCTGCTCTTTGTCTGTTTACTCTTTGTTTCAACGATTCCTTTGAGAGAAGAAATGTTGGGTAACTGTGAGAAGATGGTAGTCATCTCTTCAACAACTAACGAATGGCCACAGGTTCTTTTATTTCCTTCTTTCTTTCTTTTTCTCTGTCAATACTCAATTATTAGACAAAACATGACCCCATCTTGTTTCTTTGCTTTTAGATTAGAATATCTTTCCTTGTGTTGTTATTTTACCCTAAAAACAGCAGCTTGACCTCTTTCTTTCTTTCTTTTCCGTTTTTTCTCTTTGGTTGCAGAATCAGATAGATGAGAAAAGCTTGATGGCTTCCACAGGTGGGCTTATGGAGAAACCTGGACAAGACCAGCCTCCGCAACAACCTCTCAAGTGTCCTCGCTGTGATTCTTCAAACACCAAGTTTTGTTACTACAACAACTACAGTCTTTCTCAGCCGAGACACTTTTGCAAGGCGTGCAAGCGTTACTGGACAAGAGGTGGAACTCTGAGAAATGTTCCTGTAGGTGGTGGTTGCAGGAAAAACAAGCGTGTGAAGAGACCTTCTTCATCTTCCATTGATGGAGCTTCTTCAACTCCTAGCGCAGCAAACACTAACCCTCCCACACAAACCCAGATTGATATTTCTTCAACCTCAAATCATATTAATTCTTTGTTTTATGGTTTACCCACAAATCCATCTGAAATGAACCTTCCATTTCCTAGGTTTAATTCAAGAGTTTCAAGTGTAGACACTGTTTCTGGCTATGATCTACAGCCTCAGTTTAATGCTCTTGGCTTAGGGTTTTCCTCTAGACTCATGTCTAATGATGCTTCGGATAGTTCTAACAATTACCGAAATGGGTTTAACCCAACTAAGCAAAACCAAGATGTAGTTTCTTCTGCTTCTCTTCCTTCAAGTACCTATTCCAATTTCGGTGTCACCACTACTTCTCCAACTATGGCTTCGTGGCTTGCTTCTAGTCTTCACCACCAAAAGTACATCAACGGTGGAGTTAAAAGCTCTCAAGCACATGGCCATTTCAATTCCATAACACCCTTAGAAGACCTGCATATGACTGCAAATGGTGGAGCCAGAATATCAATGAAAGAAGTGAAAGCTGAAGAGGGCCAAAACAGGATAGATTGGAATGTAGCATGCCAGAATCAGATGGAACCAATCGGGTTATCAGATCCTTCTCTTTACTGGAATGCAACCTCAGTCGGTGCTTGGCATGATCCATCAAATAATATTGGGTCCTCTGTCACCTCTCTGATCTAGCAAATCCAAACGTCATTTCCTTTCAATTTGTCTCCCTCTTTTACCTAGTCATATCTTGGTATTTTCGTAGCTTAGGTTTTGCTCATTACTTCAGATTTCCAAAAGAAAAAAAATCCAAAAAGACAAGAAAAAGTAAAGCATGGTACTAGTGAACCATAATATAGATGGAAGAAGCTTGGATCGGAGTGATCATGTCAGCAGCAAAAATTCAGCCTATCAGTTTTATTATTAAGGTTGAGAAAACATATTTTGCTCTGAGAGGAACCTCGGATCCTCTTCATTCCATCTCCATCGTGATTATCATCTTCATTATCTATCTGCAGAGGCTAGCTTGCTCCTTCTTGCGACTTTTTAGTTCAGTAAGTCGATTGGTCTTACTTTGTATGTACATAAGTATGACATGTTTTTTCTTCTTTGCAATGTATTTGTTATTAGGATGGGACTGGGGGTTTACAGGAGGTATATGTTGCAGTCCTCAATGAGGATTGCATTCGCAGAAACCAATTAATTTTATATTCTACTTTTTTTTTCCTTTTAAATTTCTGGGCGTGGGGTTTAGGGAAAAGGGGTTGGGTAAAATGGTATAGAAGAGAGGGGGATTTATTTGTTGTTGCAATTTGGGGTGTTTAATTTTAGGGGTTTATTTTGTCGACTTTGGTTCTTGTTAAAGTTATATATTTGTCAAGGATGCAATGGTGTTTTTTATAAGAATGCAGACTGCTTGAAATCTCTTATACATAGTAAAAAATTACCCTGAATTCTAAAAATATGAAAATAATAATAAGGATTTTGTGATGCAAGATCAGACTTAAAGCTAAGAAGAAAAAACTAGAAAGGCTTGGTACGTAGTGGCAGTAAAGTTGTTCATTCCCTAGTACAAATTAACTCATATAGAGAAAGATACATGGAGCATTACGTATTTTATGATTTTCCCCCGGCAAGTTCTGAAACGAATATGGATTGCAATTCTTCTTGAAAAAATATTTGGAGAATCTATTTATGAATCCATTAAAATTATAGTTTTGTTTCTTTATTGGACCTAACTAGCTATAACAGCTGCTTGCTGAACGAGTACTTCAGTTTGTTGATTTGTTTGAATTTTGGTGCTGTAACTTACATATCAAGAAATCTTGAAAAATGAGGCGAACAATTTGGTGTCATCTGTGGCAATAATTTTGCAATCTATGATTCTGAAAATGAAGCTCATAATTGCACATTGGTTATCTAGGTATAGGTTCTATCTGGGTTATCTCTTTGCCGTGAGATATCGTTTGGGTTTTTGGGGCATTATTCAACTATAATGTGGAAAAACAAAAGTCTTTAGACTAATTAATCACGCGCAGAGATCAATTGGATGGGATTAATGGAGCCAAGGCTATAAAAAACCTAGTTATAAAGAGAAGTTTTAGGTGACAAGATTGTCAAATCTTTTTTATATCTAGCTATATATCTAGGTTGTTTTGTCTATTTTAACTTTATTTCTTATTAAACATCTTAAATGCTTGAATTGCTTAGCTCTCCCACCTTAAATGCTAGTCTTTCAATATTATTATTGTCATCGAAGATGAGGAAGAGAGATATGATTATCTCACTAATTTGATTAGTTTGTTAATAGGAATGGATTGGATTAAAGGTGGAGGTCAGATAGATATGGTTGATGATGATAAAGTGTGTAAATTAAGACCTTGGTCAAAACAGGCACAACAGTCTCACTTTGCAATGAACCAACAACATAAGTCAATAATACAAATTAATGATAACTAGAGATATCTATGGTAAAAGTGGCTTTACAAAGCTATCTAAGGCCGTGTTATCTGGAGGTGGATTAAGCACTGCTAATCATAAATCATATTCTTCATGAGCCTGGCAAAGTGGGTGTGGAAGTGATTGGGGGAAACCCAAGTAACTGGTTCAAAATTATTTAAACCAGTGTTGCGTCAGGCAATAAGTAATGGAGAAGAAAATTAAGAGAATTGATGGGGGACTTGTGACCTCATCTCTCCATGCATCCCTACACTTTTCTCTTGTATTTTGAGACTAGTAGTAGCATTAGCATGTGCCAGGGACCAACTTTCCTTTCTTTTCATTGACTTTGGTTCTCACCAACTTAAACTCAATAATGATCTCTCTATTATTAACCTATCAAATACTGTTCTTTATTAATTCTATTTCTAGATATCTTATTGATCAGAATTATATTTAATTTCAGCAATTCTCAATCATTCAGTGATTTTCTTGAAGCCACAGTTTTTTTCCTTATAATATTATAGTGTTGTTGCACTGGACCCAAGAAAGAAAAAACTGAATTCTCCTTGCCAATGAAAATGACGACTCCATTCAGTAATATTTTCAGGCCATAAAACGAGAAGAATGAGATAAACATTTGATACCTTTATCAATTATTGAATACAATGTTTCTATATATGTTGCTTTAAACTGAGTCCATCCTTGAGATCCAGTCCAATGACTGCAGTACAAAAGTTTAGCCCTACCAAGCTTGCTCATTCCACAGATCATCACACTGGTGGGGGCTACACATGAAGGAGAAAGTAAAACTAATGGAAAACCTTACTGAATCATCTATTAATAATTAAGAGCAATGGTCCCTCTCTTAGCCAATATAAATAAAAGGGATTTTAAAAATAAACTGATTGTCGCGATCTAAAAGCATTTTAATCATCTTCACCTTTACTCGTGGCAGTACATCTAGCATCAAATCTCACTAGTAAATTTAATAATGAAGTTTTAGTCATAGTCTATCTTAAATTTTATTGACTCTTGGGGCCCTGATCCAACATTATGATACAAGTTTCACTCTGTTACGTTAAATTTGCCGTTGACTGGGTGGCTGGTTGAACACATCCAATGTTGTGAGAGAAATATCGGGGGAATAATTAATTATTAATCTTAATAAGAAGCTTCTTAAATCCACCAACTACATCATAAAATTGACTCATTCTTTTGAAAGACAAGATGACAGGATGGGCAGAAACTATAAGAGCAGTTGAGTCGTGGTGAGAATTATTATTTAGATAGAATTGGATTGGTGATGATTGATGACACAATTTCATACTCTTCACGCAAGAATAATATTGTGACGGGTCCTTGGGTCCTTTTTTTTTTTGTCAAATCTTCTCTTCCAAGCAAAACCCCACCTCCAATATATTTCTCTTATTCTTTCTTAATTCAATCTCCATTTAGTCAACTTAATCTTGACATGGAAATTTTATAGCAATTACACTCCTCTTTCTAACCTTTTTCAATGCTCAAATTCAAGATTTTATATATATTTTTATCGTATTTAACAAGCTTGAGCTGGTAACCTATCCATACTCGACTTAACTTGAAACTTAGTTAACCTTTTGACAAGGTGGATATGCCTGCAAATGACAATGCAAGTCAAAGTGAACAGAACTAACTACTGTGAAGGGAGAGAAGCATATAGATTTAGTATGATGAGATTGCGTTACTTTGATGGGAGCAATTCAATGTGTACTTAGTTTTGAGTATCAAACCCGATACTCAGATGATATGTTATTATGTTATTTTGTGTTAATTGAATGACGTTTTTTTTTCTCCTAATTAATCTAACATACATTAGAAGATTAGTGGCCTTATTAATATCTGAGATTGGAGTTTAATAGAATATACCAAAGAATTCTCTAAAAGATTAAACTCCAAATTAACATACCAAATTATAACCTAATGATACAGCAGTAATAAATTTCAAATTCGTAATTAATCAATGTCTTAACTAAAACCCTATTATTAATTTTAATTTGAACTTGTCCTATATAGGATTGGGACCATGAAACGGTCCATTAATTCATGACCTATTAATTTATCGTATTAGTTAGCTATTACTTCATTTACTTTTAAGAGAGTAGCCTCTTGAACTTTTCATTTCTCTCATTTAATTACTATTTTGACCGTATATATGTATAAATACTATTAAATGTATAAAATCATGTGATACAAATATATATAAAGAATTAATCAAATAAATGTTCAATAAATGGTAAAGATTTCAAGATTTGTCAAGAAAATAAAACCCTAACCCTAATCAAAGAAACAAGAAAAAAGTAAGAGGAAAAATGAGACTGAGATTTTTATTCAATCTCGAATTATTGTTACAAAATGAGAAGAGAGAAAAGTTAAAGTTTTTATATCTATTCAAATGTCAAGCTGGCGAACCATGTGACAAAAAATGCCGACCATCTGATTATTACAAAGGAAACACAATTACGACAAATCAGCGCCGTTGAAAGTGTGTCTTCTCTCGTATGCCATTTTAGAAACCCCTCGTATTGCCATAACTCAATATGTTACTTCTCATTAACGAAATCTATTAAACAACCCAGAGTTTCAGTTAGTTTACAGCCCACAAGTCCTCATTCTTCTTAAATGGTCTCCTATATATATTGTCATAACAAACTTTGTATGTGTAAACGTAAATTTGATCAAGTAAAATGTGCATAGGAATTAACATTATTTGATTCAATTGTCTTGGAACCCAGAAAGTTTTCCTAATTTTTCAGTACTACTAGTATAAATCTCCTAGTCCCTGTTTGAAATGTGTAGACAGTGACTTTGCAACAGCTTCTTTGGGTGCCACCACACTTCATGTGACAACTGCTTTCCAATCAGCCACAAGAGCAACATTTTTCGTTGGTTGGGCATACATAGTTTAGCTGATTGGCTTTCTTCTAAAATTATTAGAACTATAATATATAGCTGGATTAAATGGTGGCGCGGGCCATGGCTTTTACATTAGTCAAGACTTCTTAATATTAATCTATCTAATCTGTGCCGGGCGTGAATCTTTCCAAACTTGTCACCTTCACAATCTCTACCAAACTTATAGTTACCCATCTTAGTAGATTCATCAACAGTTTCTATCTGGATATATAAAAGCAATCTCAACCTTGTGGTAATGAAGGTTGAAGTGACAAACACGTGGAAGATCATATATATTCATTCTGTTAAGATTGCGAAAGCTTTGATGATCATATAAAGCCACCAGCTAATCCATATATAAACCCAATTGTCAAAGAAATTCAATTATACGAAACCAAGTTACCAAATGATGGAGGAATGGGGCCTTCGTTCCAATTTCTCATTAGATGTTGATGTAAAGTAGGACCAGGAAGCGCACTTGTGCATGCTATGATATTTTCGAAAGAAGAGAAAGATATAAGAAAAAAGAAAGAGCCCCCACAGTTGAACATCATATAAATTTAGATGTGGTGTTAAAGTTAGACACTGGATTGTCCTTCCATGCAATTGTCATCAACCTCAACCCTACTTTACTATCATAGCAAAATTACAAAGAAGAAAGATGTAAACGACGAAAATTGGGTTTTCCACTGAGAGAGAGTCGTATGACACTTTCTTAGAGAATTAATCTTCCTGTGACAAAATCTTATGTCTTCATCTGGCTACAAAAAAATGTTATTTTCCTAAAAATAATTTACAGAAGTAATCGCAACTGCAATAGTTTTATTTTATCTTTTATCAATGATTGGGTCAACTTCTTTTTGTTAGATGGCCTATATGCTATCACACTTTTTTGTAAAGGCTGTCTTGAAAGAAAAATCTAACATTAGTAAAAAAGTAAAGAATAAAAGCAAATCGTAATTGACAGAAGAAGTCCGTATTTGAAGCAATATGGATCTTCCAGTCCAGCCAAACACTCGAAATGAGTGCCAATTGATTTCAATAATGTTTACTTAGATTTGTATAAATGACCATCAAAACAACGTAAAATATGGCATTAAGCAACCAAATTATTTTATATATATTTTTAAAAAATCTAAAATACACAAACTTGTAAGACCATCTTTTCAATGAGGTGTGACCAAAAAAAAAAGATTGAAGTAAATATATCTTAAAATTTATTAAAGGTATAAAAAGGTGAGTCTTAATTTTATCAAAACGCAACGTTTTACTTATAAGTCATAAAACCCTTTTGAAGATTCGAGAGAAGTCATTTTTTCTAAAAATATTTTCTCCCCTTTGGCTTCGCCTCTATTTTTCTCATGCAAGTGGATTCTGACAACTCTTTCCAGTGAATCGAAGGGTGAGTAAATATTGATTTTGTGTTTTATTATGTTATTAATTGAAGGTTATAATCAAGGCTTCGCCTCTATTTTTCTAATGCAAGTGGATTCCGACAACTCTTTCACAATCGAAGGGTGAGTAAATATTGATTTTGTGTTTTTATTATGTTATTAATCGAAGGTTATAATCAATTCTAATATGGGTTGCCAACCTATCAATTCTATTGTATAAATGCGGTTGTATAATTTCTTTTTTGTTAATCAATGAAAAAGATTCACTTCAATTTTGTGGTTTAATTGATCCTGTACAAAATGTAAACAAAGAAAATCAAAATCCGAGAAAATTTATTTTACGTCATCAATGAGTACAATTTTCCTTTGAAATCGTTTAATTTGTTTTTATTTTCAAACAGGGAAAAGCCTGGTCAATGGGATTTTCTGGGCAAGAAAATTCTGTCAGTATTCTTTTCCTAGTTTTGTGCAACGCAAAATTTGTTTTGCCCTCTCTTATAAAAACAAGAAACCTCTCTCCTCTCTTATGTTTATTTCTCGTTATCGGATGAAACTTTGAGTTGTTTTTCTTTTCTTTTATTAAATTAATTTTAATCTGTTTTTTTTTAATTTATTTATGTGAGAGAGAGAGAGATCTTCATATAATCATAAAAAAAAAAGTAAATTCTTTTTTTCTATTTATTTTTGAAAATAAAATATAAAATTGGTGTTTAGTTTTATTAATAATATTAAAGGTAGAAACATGACTATTTTGCAGATTGAATAAGGTAGAATTAATAAAGATGAAATAGTTTTAGTAAGGCCGAATTATTATTTTCCACATCACCTATGATGAAACACCCATCTTAGTCAACAATATATGTCAGTTTTAAAAAGTATTTTTATTACTTTATAAAAAATTTATAAAAATATATTATAGGTTTAATTTCACTTTATTACACTTAACAATTTTATATTTTTTTTCCTTTCTATCATTTTTTGTTTCTCAGTTTTTGAGGTTCTCTTCCAAACTTACCAAAGGTTGTAATTTGTGCTTTGCCTTCAGCATTTTGTCCCCATGTTTCTCTTCAATTTCGATGGGCATAACTTCCGAAAAGGTTAGCCTTTGAGGTTCATTTTGGTCATGGAGTTTCTTAGCAATTCTCTATTGATTTCATAGGGGAATATTTTGACTGTTATGCTGTTTGGGTGATTTTGGATTTGACTGTGCATTGGGTAAATTGGCTGCCGGACACAATCTGGAGGAGACCAGTGACAAGCACAGAATGATAGTAAAAATACGATGACAAAAAGATGGACAAATATTTTATAGATTCTTCTAACTATTACTTACTTTCAATAAAAATATATTGATATTTTTACCTTTTTCATTAATTTTATTTAAAAAAATTAGATTCTGTTAAGTGAAAATGAAACTATCCTCTCAATAGTCATTAACCTTTCAAAAATTTAGAATAATAGTGTATGGCCAGGAAGATGAGGAAGAATGGGGTATCCCAAGAACCCTCTCACTGCTCTTTTTACCCTCGGGACAGAGATCTCCCCTTGTCAGGCGTAAGATTTTCTTTACTTGGAATCCACAAATACAATACCCACCTCCACGCCCCCTCCCCCTTCAATCTATATTTATTGATGAAATGATCCTCACTTTCAATCCTTTGTTTATAAGTTAATAATTAAAGAAACAAGCGTGATTAAACTATAAGTTAAAATCAAACTTTACATAGAATTAGGATGGTCAAATGTCATAGCTAGCTAGCTAAATTATTACATTGAGCTTTTTTCCATTTGGGTATGCTTGCTTGCTACCCTACTCCCACCAAACACATTTCACATCCCATTTCGATTATGCATGGAGAGCCAATACCATGCAGATCTCTATCAGTTGCCATTTGATCCCTTACGTCGACTGAGTCCTACTTTGAGAAAAAATTATCTTCGGATTCATCAACTGGATGAATGAGAGAGAGAGAGAGAGAGGGAGCGATAGATGGCTGAGGAAGAAAGAGTAAAAAATTGGATGAAAGCTTTTTGGACTGTGGAAAAGTATAAGTGATAAACATTATTAAAGATAAGTAAATGTCAGTCGCCCACATGCAACAAAGGGGAACCATCTTGTCTAACAACTTAACACAGCGCACATCAGCTCCACCATCCCATGCACTCTTTTTTACCTATTCTTCTTCACCTCTTTTAAGACAAGCTTTCAATTCTCACAAACAAACCCCGATTAAACTACTACACTTTCTTTTTAATGGAAAAATATTATTCATCTACAATAAAAAGCCGATATAAATTAAGAAAATTAAAGCTCACCAAACAAAGATACACCTTATTAACTTTAATCACAAGTTCAATTCAGACAAACAAAGCTAATCTTCCTAATTTTTAACCCAGAAAATCTCAAGAATAAACCAAAGCCATTGCCGCTATCTTTCTTCCATATATATAATTACACACATCTAAAACTGCAATGTAAAATCATATAGAGATTTTGTGGTTGCTTTTCTGGAT
The DNA here is from genome assembly GCF_011075055.1 of Mangifera indica. Lineage (NCBI taxonomy): Eukaryota > Viridiplantae > Streptophyta > Magnoliopsida > Sapindales > Anacardiaceae > Mangifera > Mangifera indica. The sequence continues at coordinate 13,668,919 of NC_058148.1, read as the reverse complement.
AATAATGCAAAAACTTCCTCAAGAGAACTTATATGCTGCTGTAAGATATAGTTTTACTCATGAAGGGGGGCCATAACCAGGAAAATCCGGCCATTGATTCGGGTCCAAAGAACCAGAAACAGAGCCAGTATTGTTACTGTTGGCGTTGTTGTGGGCACTGCTGCTGGTGCTTGTACTCCACAAAGCCGTATCAGATACATTAGGGCTGGTATTGTTGATGAAGCTTTGATGCCAGTCATGATGTGAAGAGCTTGCAGGCCTGTTGCTAGAGTGAATCAAGCTCTCTTGAGCCGGTTGATATATGGGATTTACACTCTTCTCTCTATTGCCAATCTGGTAAAATTGTGTTTGTTGAGCGAAAGGGATGCTATATCCCTGCAAAAGACCCAAATTTGAAGACCCTCCCAGATGATCACCACCACCACCAATACCAACACTAAGAGCTGGATTCAGACTCTGATTAATCAAAGATTGTGGTTGGTTCAAAGGTGGAATTGCAGCTAAAGAAGACAAAAACCCACCACTTGGAAAGAAAGATCCCACGGAAGAAATCGAAGAAGGCGAAGCCAAATTCTTACCAGATTCTTTAGCACTTCCGGTAACAACTGGGCTGGAAGAGAGAATATTTTGTGAAGGTGGAGATGGATGTGGGTGAGAAGATCTTGAATTTTCACCGGAAGAGGAGGCTTTTGGGCGTTTTCCTTTCCGGCAACCTCCTCCCACGGGAACGTTCCTTAGGGTTCCACCTTGAGTCCAGTACCTTCTACAAGTCTTGCAGAAATAACGAGGCTGGGAGAGACTATAATTATTGTAATAACAAAATTTTGTATTTAGAGACTCACAACGAGGGCACTTTTGGGGCTGCTGCTGCGGTGGCTGTTGTTGAGAAGTCTCTCCTCCTTGCATCACCTTCAATCTCCGATCTTGCTGATTCCCTACTGGCTTCTTCTCTTCACTTCCACCTCTATCTTGCTGCTGCATCTTTTGTGAAATAAAGAATAAATTTTTCTCTATATATTGGTCTGCTGCATGCAGGTTTTGGTTTAGAAATGAAGGTGAAGGAGGGGCGTTTCAAATATATAGAGGTATAAGTGAACTCAACGTGTCTTAAGAACCTGCGCAAACTGCAAAACAACGGCGATTGTTTGCATGAGATCTCTAATACCCCTTTCCCTACCCACAACAAAATCAAAACCAAGGTCTATCAATTATGGAAACTTAGAGCTAAACACCAAATAACAATAAATACCTCAAAACCTCTCCAGATTCTCAGAAAAATACAACCTTTATATGATAGGCAGATGCATATGTATATATACGATAATATCTATGGTAAGAGGATTTCATTTGAAGGGGGAGGGTGGTGTACGGGTGTCGGGCGTGGGCAAAGTCCGCAGAGGAGAGGTCTCAATCTGGTGCGCAGAATATTAGAGAGTTAAAGGGGGAAATGGATTCTGGTTCAGTATCATCTCACACCAGCCCAGAGGAAACATGAAGCAAGAATCAAAGAACTCCAGTTCAGTTTCTTGATCAGAACACCGAACGCATCATAAAAGAGCCAACTCGAGAAAGATTTTACAGAATATCACTCTTTTTCTATCCTTGAAGCCTCAACATAGATAGAATATGTATATGTATTTTATTGCTAAGATAGTATTAATAACCGGAAGACAAAGAAATTAAGATGGAGAGATCTAATAGTGAGTCTAAGAAGTATAACAGTGGCTGAGAAGCTGCTGCTGCGGCCAAACAAGGGTGGCGTGGCGGTAGTCAATGGGGTGATGGCCTGTGTCAGAATTCAGCTTCTTTCTCTTTTGATTTGTCTTTCTCTCTCATTCCACTTACGACAATTTCTCTCTTGAGTCTACTATTCTCTTTCTTTTTGTTCCTTCTTTTCAATTCTTTCTTAAAATTATTTTTACCTCTCTGATCTTCTGTTGAACTCTTAAGTTATCGTCTTTAGGAACTCTTCTTTGATACCAGCCACATTATCTAAAAGACCGTTCTATGCTCCCTTGTAATCTATTTGGTCACAATATTTTATATATTGTGACATAAAAAAAAATTTCTTCCAAGTACACAGTCCTATTAAGATCCCTTTTTACTATACATTAAAAGGATTGAGATCAATGAATATAGAATAAGAATACAATAAATAAGTATACCTAAATCATTAAAATGTTTAAGTTCATGTGAGAAGAAGATTTTAATTTCATTTGAACATTGTCATGGTTTCAGCTCAAAGTTGGTGAGTGTAACATCCCTAGTCTAATAACTCGGTTCATTATCAAGATATTATCTACTTTAGACATACAGTCTATTATGATTTTATTTTTAAGTTTTGTAACCTAAAACAAGTCTTAACAATTTAAGAAGCACATAGACTATTTAACCAGTTAAATTCTCGCATCCCTAACCGATATAGGATGCATAGACAGAGTATAGAAAGACCGAATATCTCTCATGTGTTTTGTCAATATGGTATTTGCCTAAGAGTATCATATAAGGGGGTGTATGTGTTATGTGATACCTTTAAGTAAATCCCACATCGGCAAAACATAGGGAGATACTGGATTTGTCTGTACTCTATCTATGTATCTCATATCGATTAGGGGTGGAACAATTCGACTGGTTAAATAGCTTATGAGTTTCTTAAACTATTAAGACGCATTTTGGGTTACAAAGCTCAGAAGTAAAACCATGATGGATTGTGTCTAGAGTTGACAATATTTTGATAGTGGACCGAGTTATTGGACTAGAGATATTATAGTGAGCATAATAGAGATTCAATAAAAACAGTGTATGGGTGTGCTAATAAGTCAATGTGCATAATTTTTGGTTTTGTGGGTGTATTATTGAGGGTAGGAATGCTTTAGCCACTGGGCATAGACAATGGAAATAAGAGGTTGATGTTGAAGGGAGACTAGATCGTTTATGTACAAATTGGTTAAAATTGTTCTTTTAATAAGTTTAATGTAAGACAAAACCAATAATCCTTAATCAAAATATAGTTGCTTACAAGGCTAATTCTCAGGAAAACAATATTGAGAATGTTGTACATGTAGGCCTTGTCACAAATGGTATCTTTATATGTTTGGTAATGCTATGGTAGTTTAGGGAGACAAAATATGTGCAAGTGACCGAGGAAATGACCTAGTTGAACAAATACATAAAGAAGAGAAGCAGAGTGTTGAGTTCAATTGAGAAAAAGTAGGGGGACTGGCATGTGCGCAGAAGCCACGTAATTGATGAGAACGAAGGCCTAGAAGAAAATGGTGGGGTAGGGTGGGGAGGTGACGACCGCATCTGTTAGGGGTTACGACTGCTCCTACAAGCACCAGTTTCTGGACAAACGCTACCGGCTCTCTAATTCTCTTTTCTATTTTCCTTGATATTTCTGCTCCATGATTCTTTACAAGTACTCACTCCCCTATGTTTTTATTATTACGTCGTCCTTTTGATGATCACCATGATCATCCTCGTGCGGTTAGTGGACCATCCCCCACTTCAATTGTATTTTCCCCATGTACGACTTTTTGACTGCCTTGTATGGGCCTGACTGGTTTTATCGGCTTCTTGGGCTCTGGTACCTAAGCACTGATGTTGGGTTGATCCATTAACTGGACGACCCCTTTCCCCCCTGATCCATCACATATTCACCTTTGATATGTTTCAAGAGTTTGTGTTGGATTAATCAAACTCTACAAATTATTATATTATAGAACTATGAAGCAGAACACTTTACACAACACGAGAGAAGTTGGACTTGGAGAAGTGTTTATGGTCACCATTTTTAGGTAACAATTCCAATAGTACCATTTTCTTTTTGGGTAAACCTGTCATATTATATGTAACATATTACAAGTAGAGTTGATGAGTGCAATCTTTTTCATGAAGTAAAAGCTTTAAGTCAAATTGATTTCAAGTAGTAACTTCACATTTTAACGTTAAAGAATGAAGTGGAAGCTGTAATTTAAGATTGTTTAAGCTTTAATGCATTATATGTGCTGAGTTTTATACCTTCATGATCAATTAATTAGTATCTGGAGTCCCAGTTCTCATTTAACTTAACGCTGATGCATTTGCTGTTAGTTGGACAAGAATTTTTCTTCACTGTCAATAATTGAGTGATACAAGGATCGGTGTTTGTATTTCCAGGAACTTGGACAAAGTTTTTCTTGTGTGTATATGTATAAGTTACTCCAAATGCACCTTTGGTAGATTTGTTTTTAGGTGAAGTTTTCCAGTAGATTCGAAAGAAAAAAGATGTTATGTATGGAACTTAAGTTCAAACCCTGACTTAAATATGGTAATTGGTATATTCACATGATGAATGAGAAAGATGATTTCTTGATGTAATTCTCATTTCAGTCATTAATAAAATTTATATATTTTTCAGGGTTTTAACATAATCTTGAATGTTGGGACTAAAGATGGCTATCAGAAGGTAATTTCTTCTCCCCCAACTATCAGATTATGTGGCATTTTCAAATAATGTTAAAGTTGGAATATGCCGAAGGTTAAACAAATTTAGTGAAGTTTCAGTTTTGCCTGTCAATTGATTATTATCATCATCATGACCATTGGCATTACCTTTTTCTTGGTCTACATAATTTCTGTTTGATTCAATATTGTTGCTTTGTGGAAGCAAACTAACCTTGAATTCAAGCAGCACTATTAAACCCTAAGTATGATCCTAACAGTAAATCAGATAATCCTCCTAATTACATTGCATCATCGAGAAAACCAACCAAATATGGAAAACTGGAATTAAGTTTAAATTTTCTTCTTGATTGTAATCTAGAAATTATGTTGGTTGACTGCTATAAGCTTGATATAACTTTCTCAAATCACAAGGTGATTTGTTAATGTTGGCGTTTCAAGTATAGATGCTAGCAAAAAGGAAATAATGATATAACTTTTAAAGCTTTTGCAAATGATCTTTGGCAATTGGTGAGATGATGATCCATACTGCAATTCTGGTATTTTAGTCATTGATTGTTAATTTTGTTCTCCTCTCTTTGTCTAATCCATAACTCTTTAAAGAAATTGGATTTCATTGAACTAAGTTTAAATGATTGAGCTCCTACCATGGCTTCTGCCTAATCTGATGCTTCTAGAAGGTCAAGGTTGTGGTAGACTTTGTTCTGGAATGCAGGATATGTTTGTCAATTTATGCTTTTTGATAAATGACTCTGTAATTTCGGTCTGAAAATGCGAGTGATACTAACGGATATGAATGATACATTGATTCTGCCTTACTCATATTGTCTTTTTAGAGCAGAAATTTCGGCTATTGCTCAACGTGTTCTACGTTACTTTTAGATCATTGACAGCTATTGATCTGGTTTAGGCAGGTGTTATCACGCAGGCCTGTTAGTTGCATGCAGATCATCTTTACAGATCTATAAGTGATGCAAGAGCCTCTTCACAAATCCATCCATCACTACTTTTATTGCCTTTAGCCATTACAGAGGTTTCCTTTCTTCTTATCAACTCCTGTCCAGATTTTTACTTATAATGGCTGTAGAAATTCAAAATTTTTGAGTTGCCCAATAAGTCAGGTGTCTGCTTCGAAGTTTTTGTCAATTTCAGTTGTTTAACAGTAAAGTAAGTTGCCCTTTTGATATTCATTGACATCAGAATATTGTGTTTCTTTCCTTTTCACTTAAGTAGATAAATATTTTTATATCTTTTATATTATCATGTTCTTATGGCATCATATAGATCTTTAAAAGTTCCTGCTATGGTAGCTTATAATGGTTAATTAATTCTTGTTTGTAGTTTCTGTCTCTATCCTTCCATCAGAGTCAAGCTTCTTTTGAAATTCATATTTAATCCATACTTACCTCAAGATGATAATCTTCTGTTCCATGGCATACTTTTTGCCAGGAAAAAATGGTCTTAACTCTTTTTGTTCCTTGATGGGTTGATTTTTGATACCTAATTATTTATATTTCAAAGTAACACTAAAACAACTGATTTTTGCCTTCTTTGTCTTGAGGTTTTAATGCCTTATACTGTATTTACTGTTGACAGCATACTATTTGATGGTAATATAACAAATATGCCTTTTATTGCTATTTTTCCTTTTGGAACTACCTGAGGAGAGCATCACAATCAGCTGAGTTACAGTAAAGTCCAAAATTTTCTTCCTTCTCTGTATATTTGTTCGCTAGGGGCTAACCTTGTGATATACAAAGGGATTCTAACTGCTTTACAAACTCAAAAAATTATGTTTCTTCTCATATGATTGTTGTTTTCAAAGAAGTGGTAGAAACTTTTTTGTCACTTGTCCAGAGGGATTGACAAAACCTTTTCTTTTTTGGTTCATGATCAATGTTTTTGCACATGTATAGTGGTCTGGATGGACTAATAATGTGAACAAAGTAGCGCAATGATATGCAGGGAAATTATGGTGAAATTTTGATAACTTCTATGTTACATAATGATTTTGTTCCATTTAGAAATGCTTTTCTGTTGGAATTGTTATGTTTTTCTGATTCTGAATCAGAAACTTCTTATGGACAAGTTTTGATAGAATGATTGTTATATTTGTCACCATAGAGCTTGTAAGACTATGATATACAGGGTGATTTCTTGATAGGTAGGCTGCTGTTGTCATGTATTTCCAGCAGAGATATGGATAACTGGACTTACAATTTCTCTTCTATATTGTGCAGTTGATAGCAACTTTGATTAGTGCTTCATTTCACCAGTTGGGAAAAATGGGAAGCATGGAACTTATATCACATGCATACGAGGTCACATTTTACTATCTGAACATGTAATTTGCTTGGTCTATGCAAGGCATTTTATTTGGTTCTCTAAAAGAAAAGTTTCGATGCAGGAAGACTTTGATCCTGGAGGCATGGCCAGACTGATGCCTAACAAGGCATCTAAGTGGCAATGCCATGGGCGGAGGACAAGTTTCACCTTCTTGGGCTTCACTTGTTCTTTTTACTCACATTCCAAACATTACTTCAATCTTTTACTCACATACCAAACATTACATAAATCTATGTTCAGAACTAAACTACAGCCCAAACACTCTAACGATAACATAAAAAACAACCTTGATGACGCAAGTACTCCTAACTTAAACAACTTAAACCAGTAAAAAATTCTTAATATTTACAAGACTGTGGTGGGTGAAAGAACTAAAATAACAAAAATTATTTTAAGAAAAGCAGGAGGAACTGGGCTTGTGCTTTGATATTTCAGGGGTGTCTCGCTAGTTTGAGAGGCAGATTGTGAAGAAAATAGCAGTGGCCCATCATTTCTCCAATAAGTTTTATATTTAAGAGACTTAGAGAAACATTGTAAAATGAATTAATGGGTTGAGGCTTTAGGTGCATGGTGTTCTGTGCAAGATGAGCCCAAGCCTGCCATATTTAAATGAAGGGTGGCGCCAAGTTTTTGAAACCAACTGTATCTCCTTCTCTTACTGGGCAGATGGGTATCCCGAAGCCACCAGCCTCCCTCCATCTGTCACCAACGTACCACCATTGGTTCACTCCACTCTTTCACCCCATTTGTTCACATCACTTACAGCTTCTCACTTTAATTTTCTCAGTTTTTCTCTACCATCTCATGGCCTTTTCTCTCTCTACACCGGTCTTTCTGCACCACTTGACGCGTTTCTCTTGCTTTTTGGACACCTGGGCGATCTCCACTCGCACCATCTTACACCACCACAACCTTCTTCAACCAGAGTTTCACTCACTACATATGCTGCTAGTACTCTCTAAAGACTCAGACACACACACTTCTGCTCTATCCAACACTTCTTTTGACCACCAACCCAACCCAAAATACAACCATTTTTGCATTTAAAATAATGGCAAACAACTTCTCTTCACTACCAAGAACCACAGCCACTACCGATATTAACAGCACAAACACTAGTACCATCATGAACTTGAGGCAAACAAACATGCCTTCTTCTCAAAATTCCCAATTCTCTAACCCTGAACCGGTGAACTTCCCTCCAACATTGCCTACAACACTACCGCAGTACATATTGCAACCTCAGTATATGCAACCTTTCCATCAAAGCATGCAATTTTCTTGCCCATACCCTTTAGAACAGGCGGCTACTCAGTCCTTTGTTGCCTATCCTGTCTATCCCGTGTGGTTTGGACAAAACGAGATCGGAATTGGTGCTCCTAACGTGGTACCTTCAGGGTCGTGCTTTTGGCAACCAAATAATGGGGTGGTAATGGAACAACAAAGAGGGAGTTTAGATCCACAAAAGACCAAGATTGCTAGGACTAATAGAAAACTAGCGCGCCAAAGGAACCTTATTCTGCAGAGAAATGCTTCTTCTGGTAGTTCTTCAATTGCGTGTTCCTCAACTCATATGAATGCAAGGAGACTTGCAATGTATAGTGCTGAGAACATCAACAATAATAGAGATCAGTATAACTTTTGCACTCCTGATAACAAAGTAAGTTTCTAAAAAATCTCACTCAATTTTTGTTTGTTTGTTTTATCTTCTTTGATATCATGTTCTTTATTGAGAATTCATTTGAGTTTTTCTTGCAGAGACTAAGAGTGTTGCTGAAGAAGGAGTTGAAGAACAGTGATGTGGGGTCTCTTGGAAGGATTGTTCTTCCAAAGGTGAGGTTTTTACTTTTACAACCAATGTGCATGCGCATTAGGGCCGGCCTTTGTTAGTGTAGTCAAATTTTGCTTGTTTTGGTCTTGTTATTCTCTTTTTGGCTTTAGATTCCGAGAAAAGATGATAGAGAGAAACGAAGTACATTAACGAGCCAACCATCTTCTTTGATTTGATTTGCTTTTATTGATCACCACACCACATTATTGTTATGATCCAGTCTGCCGAATGACTTCCCCTCTGACTTCTCGATTCTTGCACACAAAATAAAGCAAAAAGGAAAAGGAAATGATAGTTGTTTTCATAACTCTAATTAACAAGATAAATATTTAAACATTTTTATTGTTTTATAACAATATGTGTTCATTCTCTGCATTGTTGATCCAGAGAGAAGCTGAGGAGAATCTTCCTATTCTCTCTGATAAAGAAGGAATTCAAGTAGTGATGAGAGATGCCTTCTCTGAACAATTCTGGACTCTTAAGTTCAAGTGGGTGCCAAATATATCAGCTTTTGTTTTTTTCTTCAATTGGGTTGTCTTTGAAACTGTTACTTAATGTTAAGATTTTTGTCTTTTGTTAACACAGGTACTGGTGCAACAATAGAAGCAGAATGTATGTTCTTGAAAACACAGGTGAGTTTCACTTACTGATGAAGTTTTGATCTCAAGACTTGATATTTTTGCATTTCACAATTCTCTTTTTCAATCTACAGGAGAATTCGTAAGGCAAAACAGGCTACAGATTGGAGATTCCCTTACTCTTTACGAGGATGAGAACAAGAGCCTCGTGAGTAAATCTTCCTAATTACCATACTAGTCAGATTTTGTTTGATAATTAAAGTTGAATTTTGAAAATGTTGAAACGGGTAAAAAGTTTGTTCAAAGGGGACATCAGTCCCCTTGACCTTTTCTGTATTGATGACGATAGACTTTGGGAGGATATGAACAAAATTGACACAAAAGAAACAGCTAAGATAGAACGTGCGTTGCACTAAGTCTGCAGCTTTTTTGAAGATTAACCTTATTAGCATCAACTATAGTTTATCTTATTCGGGATGGTTCTGATTTTGGAAATGTTTTCACAATTTCACTTTGAAATATGCTGCTTTAGTTTCTGTGTTTTATGTGTTCAAAGTTCCAACCATCACTCTTTTTTTTTTTTTCCCATTTCGAGGGGCAGTATTTCTCCATAACAAAGGTGGAAAACCAGACCAGACCAGAGGCCGAATCATCTTCATTCAACCAACACTATATAAACCAGAACAACACATACAACTATCATACTCAAATTACGCCGCAAGCTAGAGACGAAGAAGAAGCGTCTTTAGCACTACTAATAGAACAGCTTCAACATAAGGAACAACAAGAAGCATACAATCTCATGGCATTGCCTATGGAAAGTAGTTCTTCCTCATATAGACAACTTGATGAAGCGAGTAACAGTACATCTAACAACATTACTAACACAGGAATCCATCCCTACTCAGCAGAAGCTGCCGCACAACTACCCTCATTATCGAGGGATAACATTAGCATCACAGATGATCATCAGAATAACAGTAGTACTGATGATTGCTATGGTGGTCTGGGAATGTTACCCGATGTCAACCAGTATAATTTTTTGCTTTGAACATGAGCAACAGCTTCATGGATTAAGGGGAGGGATAATTTGTCAGTGTAAAGACTCCATGGTTAATATGATTCATGGATGATTGATTAGTTTCCATTTTTATAGTGATACATGATTGTTTGGGGAAAATTGCAACGCTAAGAGGGGGAATAATTAGAGTCTTTTTTGTATATTACTTTAAATTTAGTAGAGATAGTTATTCTCTTACTTAATTTTCTGAATGATGTACATCAATACATAGTGAATACAATTGTTTACAATCAATACTTTTCTTAATATGTCATGCCAATATTGAAAGAAATCAAACAGAATATATGCAAAATCAATTATAATCTCAAAACCGTTTTAAGAAAGTGTGTAGATGTCACCCACGTTTAACTTGTCTAAAAAATTGAAAATAATTGACTTAAGATTGTTTTGGTAAGAATATCATTTAATTAGTGATTTAATCAAATCTTAAGTAGTTATAAAATTTTATCATCTAGTTTCTCCTTAATGAAGAATTTGTCTAATTTTATATATTTAGTATAATCATGTTGTATTGGATTATGTAAATGTTACATGCAATTTTATTTTTGCAATGCAATTGAATTGAGTGTTAAGACGAGTAACCCAAGTCTTGCCAAAGAAATCATAGTTATAATTTTTCACAAAGTCCAACATACCTCTAAATTTAGCTTCAACACTAGATCGAACAACATCATTCTACTTCTTACTTATCCATATGAACATATTACCACCTATAAAGGTACATAACCTAAAGTGGATTATTTATCATCTACTGATCCAATCAAGTTAGCATCCATATATGCATGTCTATGCTTTGAAAATATGTATTCTTGATTAACAAAATCCACTTTCCAAGGGCAAACACTAGATACATTAAGATACACATGATTGCATTCATATGATACTTTCCAAGATCATGCATATTTATTGACTAACAACACTAAGTGCATAAACAAAGATTTGGTCTTGTGTGAGATAGACACATTAATCTCCTCATAAGTCTATGTTATCTCCCTTTGTTGGCAATAACTCGATTAGGTTTAATGCTTAACTTCAAACCTTTTTTAACCAATGTATCAACTAATTAACATGGTTTTTATGAACGGTAATGGTCTAGTGTACGGTGGGCGGGGATGAATATCCCCATCTCTATCTCTGTTATAGGAATTCTAAGGAATTTTTGTCTTTTACCCACAAGAAATAATATTTTTCTCTTCTCCTCCCTTTCCCTCTCTTTCTCATCCTCTCTACTTAAGTACTATCATAGTATTGATATTATGAAAAATAATCAAAAGTTTAATAAATATTTTTATAAACGATATTTTAAAAAATAGATATAGGACGGAAGAGAGTACGAGACGAGGATATATATATATATATCTCAATCCCCATCCCATTTCCATTTGTAATGATTATTTTGTTTATGTTCACAATGTATTGGAAAATCTCATTCTCATTCGGAATGAGGCGGAACAAGGACCCAATATATTTTGGCCAAGTTGCCATCCCTAATGGTTTTTTAATCTATCATCATATGTTAAAAAAAAATCACATGAGAATATTTACAAAATCAATTACATTCACAACAATATTTAGTTAATAATATAAAATTCTCTCTTGACAGAATAGAACAAAAAAGATTACAAAAATTTTAATTTCTTTTATACATCTTCTTTTATAAATATGGAAATTAAGAGGTTTTATGGAGATGAGTTCATTGGGCTGTGCATGACAACGATTATGAAATCTGAAGTTAATTGACAGAATCACAATGGGATTGTTGGGTTGTACAGTTTTGACTGCTCCAATTCCCAATCCAACCGAAACTGCTGGCATAAAAAGTATAATTCCTTTTTCAGGGATAAATTCGACATTTTACAACTCTGAAGTGAAATTAATTAATTTGCGGACCTACTAAAAATGAAATTACGCATCTTTACTTTCAACTTAGCGTCAACGCAGCATCATGGCAGGCATCGCAGCCTTTCCATTTTCTTTTCCCTTTAAACGCAAAAAGGTACAAACCCACGCCGACAAGCATAAAGAAGTTAGGCATCTTATGATCTGTAAGAGATAGGAATAGCATCCAATAAAATGAATGAAAAAGTAGCATAAGGAATTAAAAAAAACCAAGGCTGGAGCTCTATATAAACGTTTGTTTTGCAAACAATGGAGATCAGCAGCTAGACAAGGATATGAAGTTCCTTCTTCAACTGCCCTGCTGCTCATGTTTCTTCTTCTTCAAGGGCAAAGAAGACAAACACAAACACAAGAAGGAAGAAAAGAAAGGATGATGGTGGCAATTGCTGCAGCCCAACATGATTCCCATCAAACGTATGGATGAACTGCAATCTTTTCTTCTTGTTTCTTTCAAGATGAATGCATCACAAATCTGTATCTATCTTTGATTTAAATAATGGTGAGTGATCTCTTGCAAGTATCTTTATGTTAATGATGTATTTACTTTTAATGTGACAGGAATATTAAAACAAAACTATTCACTCTTTTTGTTTCTCTGATTATTATTTGGTGCTCAACTGAAACCAGACCAGTCTTCCCAAGAAACCTGGAAGAAAATTCAATCAGTGCCTTGGGAAGCCTTCAGCCTAAATTTTTCAAGAATAAAAATGCATCCTTAAGTTATTATGTCAACGCTGGTTGCTGAAATGATATATGAACCAAGTAGCCTTCCATATATTTTTCTTTGCCCACGGGCATAACAGAAACATTTAACAAAACATTACAGGACTGCAATCAAACAAATAGCAAAAATACCATGCCAAGAACAGTGAAACCCCATGTAAACAAAAGGCAGCCAAAGATACATTTCTATTTTAATATCAGCCATTTGGTCCTACCTATAAAGAATAAGCAACAGAATCTATTCCTCGGAACACAGTTTGAGCTAATAGCATATACCAGTAAGAAGTGTACGGCCACAGGGACACAGTATGCATAAAGAAATTAAAAACAGACTAATGGGAGAAGCAGTTTTGAAGGCTAGAAACACAAAGGATGTATGCAGGTTTGTACTCTTGATCAGAAGGAAACAGAAACACCGGGGAAAAATCATTAAAAAGCAAGAGGGAGTAAAGGAGCACAGAAAATTATAAATCTGGAATTTATATACAGCTAATAACAACTTTCATGAGGTGTTAAAGTTGGTATTTTTCTTCTCTAACTACATGATAGCAGAAGTTGCAGTGCTTAAAGTTGACTACACGAGACAGAAAAACATAGAAAAGGTTTTGATAACAGCCTATATAACTACTGATATACAAAAAGAAACGCAATTTTTTTTATGTTGAAATTTGCTTGAAACAAAGCTTGTTTGACAGAAAGAATTAACATAATTCTAAGTAATAACAAAGCAACTAGCATATAAGAAATAAATGGACTATAAAGCCAAGCACATGTTCATGGAGCATCAGATCACAGTATTTTTGTGGCGAGACTCAGACAGAGGGCACATCTGTTTGTCAAATCCCTTATTGCTATGAAGGACAATCTGGGTCCGTTTATAAAAAGCACTAAAGGGACACAGTCTTCTTACTTAGGGTTCTGAATCTAGTCATGCACTATTGTTATGAGTCCAGACTAATTATTAAGATGACGGAAATTTTCAAATATAATTTTCATAAATATTTACGACACACAATAAGTTGGGGGTAGTGAAAAAAATTAAGAAAAGATGGGATCTCTTCTCTATCAGAGACAGTTTTTGTTTCACAAAATTTCCTCATAGATATTATAGGGGCAAAAAAATGCTTGGCAACGGAAGTTTATGTTTTGAGATTCTGAACAGTTAACTTTCAAATGGCATTTCCAGAAGCAGTTTGGAACATCTAGTCAGGGCAAAGTATGATTCTTCAAATTGCTGAACAAAGTGTCAATTCTTACAAGGAAGAAGAAAATCGAATCTGAACAGTAAGAGTATAAAAGTTATACAAAATCATCTACATGATACGTGGAGAGTAAGATTTTCTCTACAAACATTCTTTGACTTAACACCTATTTCAGGTATCAAAGTACAACATAAATATTCTCAGATAGTTTATCCATGCAGCCTTGTAAACTTCTTAGAATTGACTTACTATACCAGTAATATGCTCATATCAACGAGTGTAGAAATTTCAGTTTCCCGTATATGAAGGACCTCTAAGGGTTGGATCCCAATGGAGTAACCATTCATTCTCTTTCAGATACTGCAACAGCGGCTGTGGCTCATCTCTCAAGTCTGTTGCAACACCACAGCCATAAGGAGGTGCCCTTTGGTAACCATGAAACAGCTTATCCCTTCTGTGTTCATCTAGATCATGAACTTGGGCGTACCCTGGATGCAATGGTGTGCTCTCAGTGTAAATCATCTGGTTTGAAGCAGAAGGAGCTTGCCAATGATTAGAAGGATCATACCAGGAAGTATCTTGACCATGGACGATGCCAGAGTTCCTGGGAGCATAAAAATGAAGGGGCCATGAATGGCTATGGGCCCTATCAAGATTGTGATTTTCTCTGTACTGACGAAGCCATTCAGAAGAAGACAGTCCACGAAATGGAGGGTATCCATCCATGAAACCAGGAATGGCAGAACCATAATCAAGTGGACCACGAGTAGCACACCAAGTTGGATTGTTGCTTAACTGTAAAGCATCAGCATCAGAACCTGTTCTATTGATGGTCCCTGTATTATTGAAGTTGGAAAAATTAGGCCGAACAGAATCAATCCAAGCAACATTGTCAGGCAACAATGGGGCAGAAGGCAATGGAGCTGAACAAGGAGATGAGAAATAGCTACTTGCATAATCTTGCTTAGAACAAATGACAGATTCTTCATTTCCTCTAATGGAAAGACCAGATAAAGAAATAGAAGCTATTTCGTCGATAGGGCTCAAGCCAGGTTTATTTATACCACTTCTCCCTTTTTCTGTATCATTATCTGCAATTCTTCTATCAAAGACCCAAGCACTGAGGGAAGGAGGCCCAGCAGAGACAGGGGTTTGAAAAAATGAGTGTGATCCATTTTCCTTTACAAGAGGGGACTCCAGCTGCCTAAATGGTTTGCTGGGCCTGAAATTAGTGATGTCAGAATGAAACTCTGAAGGATCACCCTGGTTTTGGTTTTGTGCTATAAGCAGCGATGTGGCACGACGCAAGCAGTCATCAGGAGATACATTCTGCTCCTCTATGTCCTTTAGAGATTCTGACTCTTTTTGATAGATAGAAGGATAGAGTGGTGCAGAATTATATCTTGTAAGAGGTTTGAAAACAATGACTTCTTCCTCTTCCACGGCAACGGATTTGTCATCCACAAAAGAGCTGCTTGAGTTTTCCCCAAGGCTTTGTTTATCACAACCCTCTGTGGACTCAGATACAGATAGTGGAGGCTCTTTCACTTTAAGATCAGTGGTCAACTCTACTTCTATCTTTTGTCTGTCTGAGTTTACATTTGAACCTGCCGCATAGAATTTTGTTTCTGCTTTGTCATAGATCATCCACCTTTGAGAACCATTTGTTCGGTATGCAATCTTCATTGCAGCATGAATTATTCGGTCAGCACGACATTTAGTTCCACTTTCAAAAGTCTCTACACATCCACAATCAGTTGAGAAATCTAATGACACATGAGAACAAGATAATGGCGCAAAGCCCCTCAACTCATAGTCCTCCCACAGAGCAGTCCTTCCAGGATTTGACACTTCACCCTTAAAATTCAACTGCTGTAGAAAGCCAACCAAAGCACCAAAAAAGTAAGACATAGCACTGTGAACTTTATCGTCAATCCCATGTGCTTCTACTTCATCAAACATGCCAACCAACCACTCCAGAAATACAAGTACACCAGGCAGAAGGGGACAAGAATCCAATGGATTTGACTTCAAACACCTGTCAACAAGGCGCCCAATGAAAATGAATGCGACAGTCAATGCAAATCTTGTCAACTCAAGCTCCTGTAAATAATTTTTGTCTTCCGGCGATTTCATTTCACTGCCACTAAATACCTTCTGCAAAATAAACACAAATACAGAAACAACTTGAAGGGCTCTGAAGGGGCCTGTTCTAGCTGAACCCATCAGCTCATAGGAAGTCAACATAGCAACTAGATTTGTATCATCTAGTTCCAGCAGTGAGTCCAACTCTCCTATCATAGATGCAAAAGCAGAGGGGAAGTCCTCCAAACTGCATCACATCAAAAAACAGCAGAAAACATAAAAAAGAAAGCAAAAGAGAAATGTGCATTTTACAAACAGTAGCATCTAATATTGAGATGTATTCTGATAGTACCTAAGGTATACATCAAGGAGTACCTGGATTTTATGAAAAAGAAGCTCACTGTTCTGATGATGAGTGACCACAAAGGTTTATCCCCAGAGCAAATATTTTCAGCTTTCAACATATTGCAATTTGAAACATCACTACTCAATTGTGATCTAATCTGACCACTGCTTCTATCTGATGGTTTTAAGAAATCAAAGAAGGCCTCTGGAGAAAGGGAATGCAAATCTGATGACCTATTCTGTAATACCATAAGAAGCACTTGAGAACTGCCAACGACTGACAATAGAAATCAATATGAAGAACGATAAAATCTATTAAATAGAAACAGGAAAAAATATCAAAGATTACCCTTTCAAACAGTAAAATGAGATTATCATGAGCATCAGGAAAAGGTTCTTTAACAGCTAAACTTCTTATGCAGTGATACAAGGCAAGGAACTCATCACCAACATAAGTTGCCAACACTGCCAACTAGGGATGAACATGATTACAAATATAAAAGCTGAATTAGTGGCATTGTATAATCATTACTATAAACTCTCCATAGCAACAAAGATCCCAAGCCCAAAAAAGGAAATGGAATACCTGATTTTGGGGGTTTCCACTATCTGGCCAAATCATAGTACTTTCCAAGTAATAGGTAGCAGCAACTGACCAGTTGTGATCCTCTGAACCAAATTTTTCATACTGCTCTTTGTACCTGGCAAGATCTCCAAGACAAACTAAAAAGCGATGGCATAAAAATTGGCATTTTTGCAATTTTTTTGGTTCAGCAGTCATAGAGATGCCATCTTTTTCAAAGAAGGAATATTCTTCTGGAAGCCCATAACATCTTCTAATTTTTACTATCAAATTTTGATAAAATTCAACTGCTTCTGACAAAAATGATTTGAATCCTTCTATGTGATTGCCATTGCTTTTCTGCTCATTTGCACTGCTTTGCAACACGGCAAGTGTTGAATTATCTGAATTACCAGAACTTTTCTTTATTCTTTTGCGGAATTCATCAATGTGCTTATAGTGAAGCTTCCAGAGAGAAAATTCAACATCCTGAAGCTCTGCCTGATCGTAATCATTCAGAACAATTTTCTCATAACTTGAGCAGACTTTGCGGTATAACTGTTGAACATCTGAGCACAATAAACCTTTTGAATGGATCAATGTCCATAACTGTTTCTCTGTATTAGAAACCTGGAATTGAAACATTACTAGAGTCAAGAATTAACTGAAACAATATAAATCTTTGTATCAAACAATCACAAGCAAAAGCAGAGAAAAGTTTACCTCAACAAGTACATTGGGTTTTCCCTTCTGATATTTAAGGGAAACAGGGGAATTACTGCTCATGATACAGGAGGAAACTTCTTCAGGGCTATTCTTCCTTCTCAGCATAGAATGTTGACGTTCATAGAAAACTTGGCCTGCCAATTGATGATGCAACCCACCAAGGAATGAAAGAGTCAAACCAATTGACAACTAAAAAAGTCTGAAGAACTAGATGTGCTAGATTTGATATTTCTTTTTATGTATGCTTATAAATTCAGTTTCATTGCAATTCTAGTCATGCACTAGAAAAATTCAAGTAACAAAAAGTTTCCAAACTCCATACAACAAAATGACATCAGAGCATTTGTGATGACTTTGATCTGATTAACATTAAATGGTATTCATGATCATAATCCATCCTCTAGAAAGCTTTCTTACATTACAAAGATAGTTGTCAAACCCAGTTGTGACCAAAAACAATAAATGTATACTAGGAACAAAATTGCTAATTGGACTCGCTCAATTTCTTAGTGAAACAAAAAGAACCACTTGTATTTTTCTGGAGGGAGTCAAGCACATTCAGAATTGGAAGCACCTAAAGGAAGTCATTTTACAGATTTCCCAATTACAGAAAAAACCCAATTTTGGAGTCGATCCAGTGTTAAATATAACAAACAAAATCACATAAACCCCAAAGTCAGTAACCAATATGAACTGAATTATAGGATATTATCCCGCAAAATAAGTATAACCCTGAGAGAATTCAACTTTTATGTAGCATAAGATGATCCAGGAAGACGATAACTAAAGAATGTAAACAGTAAAAACTTGAAACAAACAACAACCAGAAATGAAGCAGTTTGACTTCCAGTAATCAAAATTAAATATACATAAAAACATATGTTCCACACCCAGATAGAAACCAGCAAAGAAAAAGCAATGAAACAAACATATAAACAATTTAGCTAGAAAAAAAAAAATAATGATGAAACCTACCTGAAGTAAAAGTCAGGAAGTTAAATTAAAACATGAACATCACCACATAAAAGTTATAAGTTAACAAATAAAAAACACCCTTTTCAACCAATAGCAACACTCAAAGAAGGGAAATAACATGTCGAATTGAGCAACAAAGGCAGAATCTACGGTCCCCAGAAATAACAGAAAAGGAAAAAAAACAATTGTACAAGAAAATTAAACAAAAATACCACCTTAAAAAAAAACACAGAAACAAAAGGAACAAAGTCAGCAACCTACAGCGAGTGTTTGAAGCAGGCTGAAAGAAAACTAGCCAAAGAAAAGCACAAAAATAAGGGAGAAGGGAAGAAAGAAGCTATAAGAAGTACGCAGACACGTGTACTGTGCTCGATTGTGGGACTGAAGATCAAAAACTATCCAACCAAAATTTTTGTTTTTTCTGTGTTTTTAATTTGATTAATGAAGAGGGGAATAAATTAAAGCAAATGATCTTGTGTTTTTTCCATAAGACTTCAGTGAGTAGAATCTCTTACCATTTAAGCCAAGCTAAGCAAAGCATCCTTTTTTCCTCACTCTTACTGTTTTCAGTCATAAACCTGAATTATTATATTATTATGTTCTTCGTTACAGATGAGGTTCAATGTTTTTAAACTCGAATTAAATGTGATTCATTGTGCAGGTCAAATCAGTCTAATCATAGCTTAGTTCATGATAATCCTATCATATCATCATGACAATGGAAACAAAATGATCGGATGATTGAATTATGTTGTGACATGATTTACTTAATTCAACCCTAAATTTTAATATAATAAATCTAAAAGAAGAAGTCTAACTTTTATCAAAAAAAAAAAATAAAAATAAGTGATATATAAATATTATTAATTAAATTTTAACATAAATTAATTAATTTTATATAATATAAGTAAGTCAGACAATGAATTTAACAGTTTAAAATATTTATAGATACAAGTGATAACATACCTATCTAAATAGGATAAGTTAAACAACGAGCTTAATACCCTATGATGATTACATTTGAGAGAGGATATTGAAGATTAAAAGAAAAGAATCTCACATCTAATAAAAAGTGAGTAAAATTAACAGTATATAAGTGTGTTAAATTAAATTTTAACACAAACTAATTAATTTTATGTAATATAAGTTTTAATCTTTACACTTATAGGTCTAATATATTTTAACAAATTTCATTTTAGTGTTACTTCAAATCGAATTTGATACCAATTTTTGGTCAATTTGATTTAGATTTTGAAACATTGGTGAAGTTTTGTGAATAGTTTATTGTAGAGGGGGTTTGGCTGGTGTAGGGTGTTTTCCTGCTTAAATAGCAAGGACTTAGCCTCATATTCCCACATGTAGAGATTGAAGTAGGTGGTTTTGTGGGTGGTTGGATGGTCTAGCAAAAATAATGTGCTTGTAAAGTGAATAAATATGCATAAACACAAATAAATTTTGTTGAAAGTGTTACATTCTACATATGATATGGGTTAGTTCTTCAACTTATATATAATAAATAGATTTAATCACTTCAACCAAAATTAAAAATAAAAAAAGACCAAACCTTTTAATAACTCAATAAAAAAGAAAAAAGGGTTGAAACTTTTGATTTGGTTTTTGTTTTTTTTTTTTTTTTTAATTTCAAAAGAATTATCAAACTCTTTTTTTTAAATTCAATAAATAAATTCATCGATTCAAAATATTAATGAATAGAAATCTTCCCTTACTTCTTTTTATTTCTATTTTTTTATTCTAAAATATATATTCAAAAGTTGAGTCGAAATTAGAAACTAAATTAACTTCTTTTTAGAATTAGACTTATTTATATTATTTTGACGTTTTATTAGTTATTTGTCATAAATAAATAAATAAAACTTTTTGAATTCCCCAAGTTTAAATTTATAGCTTCTCCTAATATTATTTATTCGATTAACTATAATTTTATAAGAAAATTATATGTATCTAATTTTAAGTATTTATTTTTATATCTATAATTAATCAGTAAAATTATTATTTGGGTATTATGATCATCATTAATATGTTTAATAGTATAAAAGATGCCTATTATGGTTTCTTAATATTAATATTATCTTTTTTTTAATAAAACATATTTAAATTTAAGTAAAACAAATATTTATAAATAATTTAAGAATAAAAGGGTAAGTTTTAATTTGATTTAAAAATGTAAATAATTAATAGACAAATGAGCGAGACAGTGATGGCGTTTGATGCGGAAAAGAGAGAGAGAGAGAGAGAGAGTGGGAGCGCTGAACGGTGCATGTCGTGAACCGCACCGCACGACTGCTGGCCCCCTCAAAGAAGGCCAATCGATGCACCGATTGAAAATGATACACTACAAGTTATTTTAACTACGAAGCATCACATCATTGCCTGCTGCACAGTGCACATGGTCCATGGGCAATGGTGATTCACGTTTTCCTGCCCATGATTTGGCCACACTTTTTCATACATAAGATGCATAAACCCTTTTTTGTCAAATCAAATTTTAATTTCGTCAAAAATCATTATTAAAAGAGGAAAATAGTAATTTCATCCTCAAAATATTTTGCAAAAAAATTATAAATTTGAAAACTATAAATTCAGTCCATATAAATTAAATTTGAAAATTTTAACTACCATAATCGTCTATAATCTAAATTTAAAGTCATTCAAACTGTTATTCACCTAACTCATACCATCAAAACCATCACTTGCTTAAGCCCAATCCTATCATATACGATAACATAATAGTTTGGAATTTTACAAATTTAAAAAAATACAAATCAGATCTTATAATTTAAATTTGGAAACCCTAATTATTACCAACCATCACTCATTTAAACTCAAATACATCAGTTATACATGAGATAGTTTAACCCATTTTATAAGTTTAAAAATTTATAATTTAATTCCTATAATTTAATTTTAAAAATCTAAACCATCGCAATCGTCAATTATCCACACTCAAACCTACCAAACCCATCATCCATCCAAGTCCAAACTAACAAAACTGTCAACAAGTCAAACTCAAATCAACCAAAATTATCTCCAATAACAAAGTGCGTGAAAATGAAAGGGGAAAAATATGGTGTTAATGACAAATTTATTGTATCACCTTTGTCTTTTATAAAATTTATTAATTTCTCTAAAAAAAAATTAAAAATTTGTTAATTTAAGATGATATAATAGTTTCAAAAGTCAAAAAGTCCAAAGGTATTTTGATAATTTAATGTCTTGACATCGTGTTACAATTCTTCTCTTAGATAGAGATAGGGTTTAGATGAAATGGAATAACACATGTATTTTATGGGTAGTAAAATGTTTTAAGGCTAAAATTTGGGTGAGAAAATGGTAATCACTCTCTATGAAATAAAAGTCAACTTTTTTTGGTTGGAGTTATTTAAGAACTCCTGGGGTCTACCTCATTAATTTAGGGGAAGGGGCCCCTTCATGCATGCCACCTTCGTTATGGACTCGGTCAATTCTGGGTGGGTGTTGAACATTTAAGGGAAATTATCAATAATAAATTTAATTTAATTTAAGTATTGCACAAACCTAAATATTTTTAAATCATATAAATAAATACGTGTGACAAAATCTTTAAAAGCTTGCCAAGAACTAATTAATAAATAAAAAGGAGTCAAGAGGAAGAAACGGACGCCCTATAATTATGTTAAATCAAATATTAACAACCATATACGAAAAATTCGAGATCCACCAGCCTTATATCAAGAAGAGGAGATTAGTTTTTTTTTTTTTTAAATAACTTTGAAGTTGTAAAAAATTATCATGGATTCTAAGCTCTTGTTGATCTTCCTTGTTTCGGCGGTGGTGATGGTAGTCCAGTCGACCGCCTTCGACGGGGCCAACTGGGGTCGTCTCACCGACCTTGGCGTTGAAGAGGAAATGCATGGTGGGAAGAATATGATGATGAAGTCAAGCAGTGGGCGTCGACAGCTTGAAGGTGCTGCGATTATCAGCTATGCAGCCCTAAGTGCAGATACTGTTCCGTGCAGCAATCGTGGTACATCTTATTACAATTGTGAGACTGGCGCTAAGAATCCTTACAACCGTGGCTGCAGCTCCATTGCTGATTGCAGCTGAATGGATGATCGATGTCATCTTCGCCAAGGGACTTTGCCAAAAATTAGAAGAAATTAGAGTTTATGTTTAACATTAGGGCATTTTGGCTTTTAAAAGCTGATTTTGAGTTCTAAAAGTTAGATGTATTTGTTTTTTAAATTATTTAATAAAATTAGATTATGAAAGAAGTAGATTAAGATTGTTTAATAAAATTGGAATTTTGTTTTACAAGGGCTTTTTTTATGAAAATTGTTTTAGGGTTCTTGAGTAAGAAAACTTGTAACAATATGATAATAAAATAAAGTGATTAAAAATGAGAAATAAGAAAACAGTGAAGAAAATGATGAAAAAAATAAAAGAGAAGAAAGTGATTTAAAACAAAGAAGAAAATGAGAAAAGGATTTAAGTAAGATGAACACAAAGGCTTTCATCATCATTTTTTAGAAAATAATTTAGAATTTCATTTTATTATAACATTTTATTATTGAATTTTAAATTAATTAATTTAGATTTTTTACTAAAGAAGGAAATTATACTAATCGAATGCTTTCATTATTTTACTTTGGACAAATAACCATTTTTCTCGAACTTATTTATGAAATGATTTTCAAATGTGTTCAATCAATTATTTTTATAATTTTTCCTATTAAAGTTAACCCAAAAAAAAAAAAAAAGAGTCAATATTAAAGTTATTAAAGCAAAATATGGCTGAAATCAATCTTAGTGTATAAATTAGTTTATTAATTTCATTTTTCAAATTTTCTATCAACCACCACTAATAATACTATGAAAATGTCTAGATCTATGTGAACTAATGTTACATAAATAATGTGAAATTAGTAGAGTTAAATATTTGGGTCAAGTTAGTTCGAATTTAATTGTTAATTTCGCTCAATCAAACCTCAAACAAGTAAACATGACTTAAGCTTAAGCTATGATTCTAAGATATCATCATGCTTGAGTTATGGGGGCTAAACTCGAACTAATTTTAAGCTAACATTAAAAATTCAAAATTCAAAATCTTTATATTCGATTATCGTAAATAAAATTCTTCAAATAAAATTATCTTTTGTAATATGCAAGTTATTCATATTATAATTTCTAACCAAGTTTAATATATATTAAAAGTTGAGTAATACTATGCGTATTTATTTTAAATAAATAAATATATATATTTATATGTGTCATTAAATGATTGATTATTATTTTTTCTTATATTTAAAATCATTCAATCACATAATAACATATATCAAGTGTGTACCTATTTATGTACTCAAAGTAGGTATGCATAGTTTTATTGATTGAAAGTTAAATATTTTTTATTTAATAAAATTATGTGTATATAATTTTGAGTATATAATTAGGTATATAGATAATTTGTTATTATGTAATTAATTAATTTTGAATTAAAGATAAAATAACACTCAATCATACGACAACACATTATACACACACAACCCCGTCAATTGTGTTCTTAAAATTGTGTATACATAACAATACTTTTTTTTAATTTAAGATCTTCACCCGGAATTTATGTAAAATTTTTTGCTATTTTCTTGTGTTTCAAGTGATTGTTCATGGTTTTTTCTTATAACATTATGCATGCTGTTTGAAAAATGTAAACACAGAAATAAAGAACTCAAAAGAGAAACGAAATGCTAAAAATTTTATCATTAATAACAATTAAAATGTAAAGATTAGTGAGATATTTTAATGAAATATATTTTTTTTATAGATAAACTTAATTAATAATATTAAATTCATTTAATTTTCTATTTTGGTCTTAGGCTAAAAATATCCCTGAGAAACTGAGTCAAATTAAGAGGAAGAAGCGGGCACCCGATAATTATGTTAAATAAAGTAATTAACAACCACATAATCCAATTTTCTAATTCAAGCCTTACATTTTCGAGCGAAGAATTTGAGAGCCACCGCCCTTCCTCCACTACAAATAATTCTGCATATCTTTTTCTTCATCTCATTACATATAGGAAGAGCAGAAAAAATAACGTTATTCTTTTTTAAGTTGAAAGAAAAACATGGGTTCTAAGATTTTCTTGATCTGCTTCCTCTCGGCGGTGCTGTTGGTGGCCCAGTCGACGGCCGTCAATGGAGCCAGTGCAGGCCATTTATTCTCCAGGGAGCTGTTAAGTGACAAGAATTCGATGGGGTCTTGGAGCGGGCGTCAACTGGGTGAAAGTAGTCCTCAACCGTTTGTGAGTTATTCAGCCTTAAAGGCCGAGAATGTTCCTTGCAAAAATCGTGGTAAACCTTATAGCAAATGCTCAAATTAATGGAGCTCCTGTCCTGTCGATCCTCCTCAGGCTAAATCTCCGAAAAGTGGTTGAACACGGAGGATGAATCTTGAGAAAGAGTAAATGGATGATCAATTTCCGTACTTTATTTTTATTTATATATGTATTAACAACCTGAAGCTTGATTATGGATGTTTTACAGCCAGCAGTAGCTAGCTATGCCACCATTGTCGGCACTGGAATATTTTTAATTTTTTTAAGAAGTTATTTTATTTTACGTTATTATGATATTTTCCAATTCCCCCTGACGTGTTTTGGTGTTATTAGATAATTTTAATATAAGATTATTTAAATAATCAAAATAATGTAATTCAAAATAATCAAAATAAGGTTATTTAGATAAATATATATTAAAATAATAATATTTTAATATAAATCAAATTAAGTTTGAATTTGACTTAATACTATAACCAAACTTAAACTTGGTTTAGAAAGAATTCGTCAAACTTAAATCTCGATTTCTTTAAATCAAACTAAATTCAAACTGATTCAACATAAATCTGCTTAATTAGCAAATTATTAATTACCTAACTCACATTTCATCTACTTTGCAATGGCCCTTTATCTTTCCACAATAAATTTCTAATAGAAATTGAGTTCCAAAAATACCGTTAACAATAAAAACTAAAAGATTTAAAAAGACAAATATTATCCTAATATAAATAAACTAAGAGCCTATCCGTGCCACAATCTAATTTGTTTAAATTAATGGAATGAGTTCAATGATAATTAACAAATAAATCATTAAGAAAACTCATAGACTATATTTAAATTATAATTAAATTAAAATTTGTCTGTTATTCAAATAAGAGAATAATTATCTCTAAGAGGTATCTTCAGTGACAAAAGATGAGACTTCATACACAAGAAAACATGAATTCGAGTCTCTTCCATTGATATATTAATATTATACTCTTAACTTACTTTGTTTAGTGATTATAGAGTTTGTCATTAGACTTAAAGTTTGTCATGTGTCGTCATTTTCATATTGTTGTTTGCGATCTGGGCAATTGTTCTATCATTTTCAATCGACTTTAGTTCTCCCTTACCATTTCTCTTACAACTCCATCTTTGATTTGCTATAGTTTCCTTTTGTTTCCACACTTTTAATTTAGTTCAACATAAAAGCAAAATTTAGTTTGTAATGTTAAGGAAATGATGTATACTTTGAATTTAATTTAAAGTTTTAAGTATAGTGGTACACTCACAAATAGAACTAAAATATTATGTATATTAAACACTTTAATACAAATAATTAGTTTTTTAATTATTTGTAAAATCGGTATAAGTGGAAGTTATAGTTATTCCACACAAGAAAATATTATTACATAATTCATTTTTCTTGAAATCATAATCAATAATTTTCTAGTGTTTAAAGTAGTAAATATTACCTCAAAGTGGTAATTTAAATAACAAAACAAAAGACTTGATATAAGAGAATATGAATTTAAATCTCTTCTGATGATATATTAAAATCAAACTCTTAGTTTACTTAATTTAATAATGATGGGATTGGTCGTTGAACCTAAAATTTGTCATGTTTAATACGGTTGATTCGATTTCAAAAATAGCAATCCAATTCGAATATGATTCCTCATTACCAATATGATTCCTCATTACCAAAAAATATATATATATATTTTAAGTAAATATTTGTTCATAGTTTTTTAATTTATTTTATAAAATTAAATTAATAATATTATATGT
This sequence comes from Mangifera indica, assembly GCF_011075055.1. Lineage (NCBI taxonomy): Eukaryota > Viridiplantae > Streptophyta > Magnoliopsida > Sapindales > Anacardiaceae > Mangifera > Mangifera indica. Next base: position 13,642,018 of record NC_058148.1, on the reverse strand, counting down.
AATTTTAAATTATCGTCTTGGCGTCGAGAGGGCAGGTATGATAACACCCAAGAACTCCGGAGTCAAGGAGGAAGAAACGAGGGCCTGTAATTACGTAAAATCAAATAATTAACAGCCACATAATCCAATTTTCTAATTCTATTCTTTCGTTTTTTCATCCGAAGAATTTGAGAGATGCGCCAGGTTTCAGTCACTACTTAATAATTCTGAGTATGCTTGTCTTCCTGTTCTTTCTTAAAGAGGAGAAAATAAAGTCAAAATTTTTTAAATATTTAAATTGATAAAAATAATGGGTTCTAAGCTCTTGTTGATCTTTCTGTTCTTGGTGGCGCTGATGGCGGTCCAACTGGACGCCTTAAGACAAGGCGACAAGGGTCGTTTCGCCAAGGAGATTCACGCTGAGAAGAAGTCACAGGCGAATTGGAGTGGACGTCGACGACGGCTTAAAGGTAGCTCGTATATCAGTTATTCAGCCTTATCGGCCGACAATACTCCGTGCAAAACTCGGGGAAAATCTTATTTTAATTGCAGGACCGGGGCTCGGGCGAATCCACGGTGACGAAGGTAGCTGGAAATAAATTGGTCGAACAACGTCCGCCATGAATTATATGAATCAATATCCAGAAACCAAGGCATTCTTTGTAACAGTAGAGTCCAGAATTCGAATCAGAAAGGGCAAATTTAAAAAAAAAAATTCAATTTGTAGTTTTTTTTATATATAATGTTTTGTTGTTCGATAAAATTACGATCGTCATTGACTCTTTTCTATGTATTAAATTGAAATTTCATCCTTCTGTTAAGCACAAGTAAGGTCTGACAAAAAACATAGCTCTTGCTTATTCATAATTTATCTTTCTTTTACTATGAATACAAAAGGTAGGGTGTAATTGTAAAAAATAATTTTAAGATAAGTTTGATGGACTTAAGCTCGTGCTCAATTTCACATAACTTAAATTTAAGCGAGTTCAAATTTAATTTAATCCAAATCAACCATAATTACAACAATCACAATAAATACAAAATTCATTATTGATCACCAAAAACAACGAATGTATATTAATATGTTAGAATAAATTAGCAATTATAATAAAATGATATACATAAGTAATGTGTACAATTTTAAATTCTATATATAAATAAGGCCAAAGGACTATTTCCCACTCAAACTATGTTGAATTCTCAAAGTTTTCCCCGTTAACTATGGAAATACCGTTTATCCACCCATAGCCGGTAAAATTTAACAGAACTCTAACGCTTGAAAATTTTATCTCTTTTTGCCCCCCTAAACTTAAATTTTAGAATAAATTAGCAATTATAATAAAATGATATGTATAAAAATACGCATAATTTTAAATTTTATATATAAATAATGATATATTATAATATTATTTTATTTCCAATTTAAAACTATCAAATTATATTGTGACATGTTGTGTTTATACATATAAAGTGTGGATATCACTACTCTTTTCCAATAATCTTTGCACACATTCACTTTAGCCCATTAACTTTCTACATCTCCATACAATCTGAAATATATGAAGATCATGCAATATATTAAAATTCCATTCCACTGCAATTATTTCTTGTCACACACAAGCAAAATCTCCTGAAGCGTAGACAATGAAAAGGCATAGGAGAAACTATTTAGTTAACCGTCCAAGGAATTGTTTGAGTAACAATATCAGAGTTTTATGTATAAAAGATAATGAGTTCAACAAAATTTAGGACAATTTGTTGATTGTGATCGGTGGCAGTACGAGTTTGAAACATATTCTTAATATATCAAAATTAAGTTTTCACTTATCCGATGTATTGGTTCTTGGCCAGCCATGAAACCCAATAATTTGTTTGGGTTTTAGCCAAACCTTGGGGGCTTGTAAGAAACCTATTTTCAAATTTTGTCTTAGCCCCCAAATGTCGTTAAAACACAAACCAAGTCAAGAAGGAAGAAATGGACAGCCTTTGAGATACAAATAAAGTCAAGATGAAAGAAATGGACAACCTAGAATTACGTTAAATCAAGTAATTAACAACCACATAATCATATTTTCTAATTCAATCCATTTTTTCTTTTTTTATTGGAGGAATTTATGATCCACCAACTTCTATTTCCCACTTTATAATTTTGTATCTCCTTCTCTTTCTTTCTTTTAAGGAGGAGGAAATAACTTTACATGAGTTGTGAAAAATCATGGATTATTCTAGGCTCTTGTTGAACTTCTTACTCTTAGCGATGTTCATGGCGGTCCCCCAATCGACCGCCTTCAAGGGAGCCGTGGAGGTTCATTTCGCCAACAAGATGTACATTGACGAAAATTTGATGGAGTCCTGGAGTGGGCGTCGGCATCTTGAAAGCGTTAAGTATCTAAGTTACAATGCCTTAATGGCCGACAGGGTTCCCTGCAACCGTCGGGGTCAATCTTATTTCGATTGTAGGACTGGGGCTCGGGCTAATCCCGCTAGCTCTAGTTCTCCAAAAAGTGCTTCCTCTGCTTCTGATTCTCAGAAAAGCCCTCCGCCTCCGAAAAGTAGTCCGCCTCCTGCTACTTCTCCGAAAAGTAGCCTCTCTCCATCTAACTCTCGCATAAGTAATCCCCCGGAGTCTGCTTCTTCTCCCGAAAGTGATCTCTCTCCGGCTAGCTCTCCCGGAATTGGTCCCTCAGCTTATCCTCCCCTAACTGATCACTCTCTGCATGATTTCCGAAAGTGGCAACATCAATATACTTTTCAGTAATCTGAAATAATATCCAATGGATGGTGGGGATCATGGATCCGTAATCAAATCAATGAACTGTTTATGTAATATTAAATACAACTTCATATAATTTATTGTTAAACATATAATCAAAATTATTTTATCATCATTATATAATATACATGTTGATCTGGTTAAATTCAATTTTTTACCTGGTCCAAGCATTCAAGGTTCAAATAGTCTAATTCAACCCAAACTGCTTTTGTTTGCAGGTGACAGTTCAATCAGTTTAATCAATCGATTCGACTTGGGTTTTAAAACTATGTTTCAAAATATTTTTTTTCCCGTATGGACAATTTTTCATACAAGTTTAGAGGGCATTGGCAGAAAAACGTTCTTCTCCTTTTTTGGAGTTTGGGATTTAATATTTAATCATTCTTGTTTTAGTGTTAAGTATTTGATTGTTTCCTGATGGAAAGTTGATTACCAAATCTTAATCTTCTAAAGAGTCGATCAACACAAGATAAAAACTTAATTAAAAACAAAGAAAAAAGTGAAGCAGACGATCTCCTTCCGTTAATGATAATTAATCAAAGTTTCTTCCCGGTTACAATGGCAGTTACAAAACTAGAAGCTTAGAAACGGCACCCTTTAATTACGTTTAATTACATAATTAATAACGGACTAATCCATTTTCTCTTTTTTTAATGCGAAGAATTTTACATCCACCATGCATCTTGTATTAATTAGAATCATGTGTCTGAAGCTCTTCTTGATCTTCGTTCTCTCGGCGGTGCTGATCTTGGTCCAGACGACGACCGCCTTCGAGGAAGACTGCAATGACGATGGCTGCTTGTATGGTGACGTGAATTCGATGGAGTCCGGGAGTCAGCGACGTCGACAGTTTGAATATAATGAGCGGCCCAGTTATGCGTGCCTAATTCCGGACTGGGTTCCATGCGGCTATCATGGCCACTCTTATTACAATTGCCGGAACGGAGCTTACGCTAATCCTTACACCCGTGGTTGCGACGTCATCTCTAACTGTTACAGGTTCACTAATTAAGCTAATCCGATCTTTAAACAGCATATCATGGAGCTTTAAAAAAGAGAAACAGAAGTAATACGCTAATTATATTACGTAAATGATGAAATATTATATGTTTTAGTTCTGTAATTGCAGTTTTATCATCCATTTGCTAATGAATTTTATTTGGCTTCAGTTTAAATTACAAGATTGTCCTTTGTTAGTGTAATTACTATAAAACCCTCACAAATTAATACAAATGTAATGTTATCAAAAGAATTAGTGATACCAACTTTAAAAAATAGGCTAACCGTTGATAAGTGATAATAGGAAGTTCTCAATCTATTAATAAGGGTAGATAGTGACCTTACAAAATGATGACGTGACATTATGCACAATAACATTTTATCAAAATCATTACGCTATGTCACAATGTTGGTTTTTTTGTGGTCAGATTCTTCCAAAATAGGCATATTGTTGATCAGCGATTACTCATATATCAATGTGTGTGTTGATGAATAGTGTTATATTCGAAACAAGCAAACTTGAGCTTGAAACGAGTTACCACTAGGTGAGCTACAACTAGAGCTTGAGCTTAGGTCTAAGAGTATTTAACTCACTTTATTTGCAAATCTAAGAAAGCTCGATTTGAAATAATCAATATAAGATTGTTTTGACTGATATGTTTGTATTGATGCAAACTAAGTTGAACTTAAACTCAATTTGATATTATTATCTAACTTGAATCGAGTTTAAGTTTAACTTCCTTTAAGTCAAGTCAAATTTAAACTTAGTTTTAAGGAAGCTCATCCAAGCTCAAGATCAACTTGAATTGAATGCAACCTTATCGAAGATATGATAAAAATCCATTGTTTGGTGAATACCCACATACACTGTTTAAATATCTAATTCTAGAAAAATTTTAAAATATTTGAAGTTTATTATTAGCTATAAAAAGAAGGAAAAAAATAGAGAAACCGAAGATGGTTGAAAAAGAGGTATACAACAATGGAGGTTAATATGCTGAAGATATTATAAAAGAATGAAATGGTGTACATGTTACCAATATTCAAGGGGTGAGAGGTTTCGAAGGAGGCATAATGCCGGTGGTGCAATGAAGTATTTGTTGAAGAGCACTCATTTGGGTTATATATATAAAAAAAAGATTTAGATGAACAAAAATTAAAATATAAAGTAATTAGAACGTACATGTATTTGTTTATAATATTAGGTGTGAAAGTGATAATAACCCTAATTGTACATAATGACAAAATATATCATTTAATTGTTAAAATTAACATTTGGTTTTGATATATGAGGGTAAAAATAGATTTTCCAAACTCAAAAGGTAAAAACTTCCACTAAACTTTGCATGGAAAATGTTATTTGGTCAATTAAAAACATAATTTCAAAACAATCTATCATTGACTAGTTAGAGATGAGATGAAAGTTAAAAATGAATGGAGATTATTTGGTAATATCACTTTGAAAAATAAAGAAATAAATAATAATAATTTATCGAATGGATAAGCCACTTGACAGGACACGTTGAATTATTTAATTTTCTATTTCGGCCTATTGGCTTACTAGAAGTGGGGATGTGCTAAGTCAACTTTGGCCAAATCTATAAGATAAACTAAGTCAAACCTAAGGCCCACACAATAACTGGTCTTATATGTTAGACCAGGTTTAAGAGCTACACAGTAACAGATTTTACAAACCAGAGTGACCTATAAAAAATATAAGACCCACAACCTATCTTATATACATAAGATCAAACCAAACTCAGCAATAACAGGCCAACCTATTAATTTTAATAAAAAATATTTTTTTATATTATAATTATTATTTAGATAATTAACTTCTTAGGTAATTATGAAAACAATAACGTGTCAGATTAAATCAGAACAACCCACGAGTCTTATGTTTAGAGCTAAGACTTGACCCAAAAGATCAATGAGCCCAACCAACTACAGTAACAAATTAAACCCTTTTGAGCGAAACCATTTTTTCGTGTTTCAAACCAATCCGACCCATTTGATGTCTATACGACCTACTAACCAATCTGATTTTTTGTGGGATTTTGATTCCCTTCCATTTCATAGATTCTCAAACCCACATGCAATATTTTTGTTGAAATACACACTTTCTAAGATGATTATTATCACCATTATTCACTAAATTATCTTTTCCCAAAATTACGATTCTATTTGGAAAACAATAAAACTGAGTACATAAGAATATCCAATTAAATATTATTATTTTATTTTAATTTAAAATTACTGGATTATATAATAATATATCATTTATAATAATCCAAATTGAATACACATACATTCTTCCTTCATAAGAAGTATCTATACCCCTCTTTACCTTTAAGTTGCAAGAAATAAACATAACATAATTTAATGTTGGCATAATTTTTTGAACCTAGAATTCCCCACCATGTAATACTTATCTACAAACTTCATATTGGTCTTCATATGGCAGCCATTTCAAGTAATTTTCATTAGATGGACAGAGCACGTGAAAAAGATGGATTCCCAAAATTAAATATTTGACCAGTAAGGAGGAAGAACAAGAGCAGTGACAGGATGTTGCGCATATGTCTTTAATTCAAAATTATTTAATCAATACATAAAACAACAGATACCTAATGGATATTCAAAACTGGGGGCTCATAGTTTTATCCAAAAAAAGAGTGAAACACACACAACACAAACAAAAACAAAGACCATAAAACATAAGAGGTCAGTAGGCACCATGTTTTATGGCTTTCCCAATTGAACCAATTTCACTTTATTATCTTTCATCATCACAAGACCCACTCACTCCCCCATCTGCACTTTCTCGAGTTGAGTCTTCATTTCAGTAAAAAAGTTTTAAGTCTGAACTGTTACATTCACAATGAACCTCCATTTGGTTCATTACTTTTACACCGTTTCAAAGACTGCTTTTTTGAAAAATACCCACTTACTCGGGCAAAGAAAAACTCTCCTCACTCAACTAGCTACCATGGGACCATTTCTTTCTCTTCACGGTTTTAATTATCCAACTGGGTCCTTCATTTAATTGTGTTTGAATTCAACCATGGCAATTAAAAAAATGAAAAAAAAAGGACGACACAGCACCTGATTGTTCGATCATTTGACAGTCGGATCACACCTTGGCTGCAATTTTAACAATCAACTCGCACCTCTATAGGTGTAATCTGACTGAATCCGGCAAGATTGCACCTTTTTAATTCAATTCCAACTGAATTTGATCTAAATCGCCTACAACAATCAGAGATAATATAATAATTTCACAAATATAAAATAATTAAAGATAATATAGTTATTTACCTTGCTGACATTGTATCATGACAAATTTTTAATTTAGAAAATTCAAAGGGTGGGAATATGATTTCCCCAAACCATAGGTGAAAATTTGTAATTTCCCTTAAAAAAAAAAAAGAAATCTTCTCTACTCAGTCTCAATAATCAAAACCCTAATCTTGATTAAGCTAAACCCAAGATTGACTGAGTCTGAGACTCATACATCAAATCTCCACTGTTGAATTTCTATTCTATCATCAGCTTTGATTTATGATGGATAGATCTACAGTCCCAGATGGGGAAGGTGGCACAGGGTCCATGATGATAGAAAGCAAAAGATTTTGCACAAATTTTCACAGAATGACTCCTTCAATTTGGCATCTTTTTCACCCACAAAAGCAAAAAAACAAAACGAAAAGAGTCAAGATTCCTCGCCCATTTATCTACACTATCTTTCACAGCTTGCCCAAAGCTAGCTACTTTTATTATTATTTTCTTTGGCCATTTGGAACAAAAAAAACTTTTCCTATTTCCCATTAATTACCATCTCTCTCCACCAGCACCTGCTCTTCTTACAATATTTATTAATGTCTTTCAGTAACGAAACTGAATTTACTTTAATCAAAATCATTCATCTTTGCATTCATTGCAATATACAAACCCGAAATGGAAGGAAAAAGCTTTCTAACTATAGATTTATCATCCTTCCACAAGTTTTGGTTGATTATAAATGTAACTAATTCATCATCATCATACAAAGAAGGAAAGCAACGACGCATAAAATTCTACAATTAGAATAGCAAGATTTTCTCATTCTCTGCAAATATTCAACACTACAAATTTATTTTTCTCCCCTCATTAGCAACAATAGTAAAAATCTTACACCAAAAAGAAAAAAATAATAATATTCAAGAATTAGAAGCTGCAGAACCTGAAACCCTAGGTGAAGTCACCGGAAAAAGCGGCAACAGCCTCGGCTCCTCATTTCGTGGCGTTGTACTCGGTGACGGGTGCAAATAATACCCTTTTTCTTTAATAGCTTGTTCTTCGGTTTCCTGGTCCATCTTACTACCATCTGCATGTAAACCACTCTTGTTATTATGATAAACGGGTCCGGACCGGTCAAACGGGTCAGGTATCAACGGGGTGACCGGACTGAGAACTAGAGAAGGAAAATCAAGAATACTAGGAGAGAGAATATCGGGTTTTCGGGGCGAAAACCCGGAAGAGAGAAATGAGTTTGGGTTAAGAGGATTGATCCTAAGGTTCTTGAGAGAATTTCTACGTTCATAAAGCTTGAAGCTAGATTGTTGTTGTTGTTTCTTGGGTGTGGACTTGATGAGAGGGATGTTATGGGTTTTGTTTGAATTAGGTTCTGGTTGAGAAGCGGGTTTAGAAGCAAGCTTTGCGGTTTCGGAGGATCCCGTAAGCATTTGAACGACTTGTTTGAAGGTAGAAGTGTCAGCTTGAACAAAAGTGGTGGGGTAGGGGTTGGCAGAGTCCGATCTGGTAACGGGTTTGGGAGTAGTGGGGCTACTGCTGATGGTGGAGCTACTGGCGCTGCTGTTGGGGGAAGGGAGGAGGGAAGAGCTGAGGGTGGTGTCTTGGACGAGGTGCTTTGGTGAGGTTTCCATGGCGGCTGGTTTGTGGGGAAGAGAAAGTGGAAGTGAGGAAGAAGAGAAGAGAAGAGAAGAGCAGAGCAGAGTTTGATTTGATGAGATTAAGAAGTGAAAAAGGAAAGGACTTTGTTGGTGTGGTAAGAAATGTTTTGGTGGGGAAGTTTCGCTTGCTTTCGTCGTGTTAAGTAGTGTCATGTCCCACGCGCTCAGTTAACGGTGTTCAACACAACATTCATAGTCAATCTCCAAATATTGAGTTAGCAAATGAAGTAAAATGGAATATTCAAGTTATATTTGTAAGAGGTTTTAACTTTTTTTTTTTTAATATGGAAATTTTATTTGACTTAGATTGTATATTCAAGATTTAATTAATTGCACCATCTAACTGAAATTTTAGATCTAATAATTAATCTTATAAAAATTATATTAAATAAATTAAAAAATTTAATTTTAAAATATCATTAATAATATTTAAACATTTAATTTCATGTTTAGGATTTCCTTGTGACTACCCCTTGGGATAGAGACTCTAACCTTAGATATGTAAAAAAACATGGTTTTAAAAAAGAGTGAATTGACGCGCGAAGGATGAGAATGGTGAAGAGTAGAGTGAAAGTCCAACTGATAACACGGCATGGGAGGTGTGTGAAATTTTAGACAAAAAAGGTGGGGCCACATGTGTGACCATGAAAGGGAAATAAAAGAAGTCGTCAAAAGAGCTTTCAAAATTTTCCATTGACTTGCAGGGACGATGACTCTGACTGACTACAGGTACTTTAATATTATATTATTATAATATGACATGCCTCTCTTTCTCTCTCAATGTTACACCGTCTGATGCATAAATTTAATCTTAATTATATGATGCTTCCTAGGTACATAATAATTTTTTTTTTTTTTGTCGTCAACATTACACTCCCTATCTTCAGTAGGCCCAGTCCATGACCTCCATTGATTATCTCAAGTGTAAATTTTAGATATAAAATTTGGACTTTACAATTAATCAATTGTGCCTGCCTCGTAATTGTAATTAAGTAGCCTTTGACTAGACATCATCTACAAAAGCATTAATCTTCAAAAGCAAGTGGCCCGACTCGGTAAAGGCTTGCTAGCTGTAAATGGCTTCACCGTCCTCCAGAATGAAGAAGAGATGGCTTCTGCCGTGAAGGCACTGGCGATAATACGAGTGAGACCTTGCGCTTGTGGACTCCGTTATTGTTGACTGTCTATGGTTTTTCTTAGAAAAATTATATTTGCAGTTGTACTGGAAAAGTTACCAAAATCCTTATAATCATAAAAGGGTCGCCTTTTATAACATCTCAAAGAATGAAACTGGGTAAAAATTTTCACCGTAAAATATTTACTATTGCAATTGCATAAGGTAAAATAAAAAATTTGAAAATGATTTTGAAGGACGAAAGTGCCATTTTTTCCTACATTGGGTATGGATGAATATATCTGATACTAAATAGAGAGTAATTAAAGCACTTGAAAAACAATAAAACTATAATAAAATTATATGTATACACTTTTAATATTCAATTTAGATACACAGATATATGTCACTATATGATTAGACAATTTTAAATTAAAGATTAAAAAACATTTAATTATATGATAACATATCATCTGTATATCTAAATTGTGTATCAAAAATATATTTACATAATATTGTTCGTTAAATAATTATCAAAATCACATATGAAGATTTCATTAAAAAGTTCGTAAAAAGCACATGGAATAATGAGAATGAAGTAAATCTTTCTATTTTACTTCACAAATCCCAACCCTGGTTCTAATCTCCCAATAGACCATTTCCCATTAGAATCTGAATTTAATCAAATCCTTAACATCCAACAATAATAATGAATTTTCTAAAAAAATAAACTCATGGGATCCAATGATCCCATGAGATAGAAGATTCAAAGTCAAATCGTATGAGGGTTAATTTATGAGCTTGCCTTTACAGTATAGTAAAGAGTTCACGTCATAGGTAAAGTTCCATGCAAATGAAATTTTTCTATCAACCCATTAACCAACTTATAGGTTCATTTGTCCCTCATTCATATATTCTAGCATTACAATGCCAAAAGATAATTAACTCTGCATCACACTAATTAGGTTTAGATATATAGGAAAAGAAAAACAGAATCTCAATATCAGCAGTCTTCAAAGGAGCTCCTTAAATTATCTTAAACAAAATATTTTGCTCAGCTACAAAATCCATTTGCAAATTAAGAACATCAAAATGGAAGCAAGCCAAAATCCATGGAGCTTACCAGTCTGAACCCATCACAACCTTGTAAACACCGGGCACAAGCAGGTCTCTGATCACCATAAAGTTGAGCAACAAATGAAAATAAAAAATTTCAGAATAAAAGCCAAAACATAATCCAACATTTGCAATTTCTACCAGTTACACAATTAAACATGTTTAACTAATTCAAAAATACATAAACAACCTGAAAATTAAAAATAAAAGAGAACATGTGATTGGGAGTGAACCATACATATAACTAAACAACAAAACTCATGCAGCAATTCCAGCCCAAGCGAACTTAATATGATGCACATCCTTAAGTCATTAGTCAAGAGTACAATCCTATATACTATATACCCCCTCCCTTCTAACTTGTAAGTTAAGTTTGAAACCTGTGTGTAGAAATAGATTGGTATCTAAGTTAACACAACAAATATTAGGAACTCAATGATAAAGAGCAGTGAGTTTTTGGGCTCTTAGGAAAGTGGTTGTGCAGTCAAGATCATGGCCTTTAATCCTGCTAAAGAGATATTAAATACATAGGAGGACCAAAAAGAGGAATGTAGGACCAGTAAATCTCCCTAACAGAAAATACGTGAAGGAATACGAAAATCAATGAACGCTAGATACAAACTAACAATGAAATTTGCAAGTCATCACAATCACCTAAGATGATAATTATTTTGTTGGTGCCAGATTGAGATTTCTATGATTACTTTGAAGAGGTAGTAAGAAAAAATTGCAAGAGATATAAAATACATAGGAGGACAAAGAGAAGGCTATCAGACCAGTAATTCTCCATGACAGAAAACATTTTTTCTGAAATAAGAAAATCAATGAATTTTTCAAAACAGCGTGACACAATACTTGAATGATAAAAACAAACTAATAGGAAATTTTGCAAGTTATCATAATCAGCTAAGATGATAATTATCTTGTTGATGATGTATCAAGAGCCCTATCATTACTATGAATAAGAAGCAACTGCAAGAGATATTAATTACATGGGAGGACCAAAAAGAGAGCTATAGGACCAGAAAGTCTCCATGAACAAGAATGCTAGTTTGCAAATAAGAAAATCAATGAAGTTTGAAACAGTGAGACATTGAAATTTTATGATAGAAACAAACTAATAGTGTGGTTTCCAAGTAATCATAGTCAGCTAAGATGAATAAATATCTTGTTGGTGCTAGATCGAGATTTACAAGGAAGATGTTTACTTCTACATTACCTCATAATTAGGACAAGGAATCATATTTGTAGGAATAGGATCACCTAAAATCAGCAGACAGACAACAATTTCAACTACAAACAAAACAATGAACTTCTTCTGAGCTGACTAATGAATCTAATGCACAACTAAAACACTAAAAGGGCCTAGTGTAAAATGTTGAGGCCGAATTTTGCAACACAGCTGAAACCTATCAAATCATTTGATAAATTTGAGCTCACAATTTGGCACGGCAGACTTAAAATTCAGAATGAATTAGAAAGCATAAACCAGTAGTCTTAGTCAAAGATAACCATTATCCATAGATAAGACCTTGGAAAAGAAATTAGATCACTATGAAACATATGCAAACAGAGTTTATAACTGGAGCCATCTACAAGCATTCACATGCACATGATTTTTATTTTACCTAAATAAGTAAATGTGATTGCAACAGTCTCACCAGTCACAAAAAAGTATAGCTCATTAAATAACAATGATTAAAGTAACCTAATGAGACCATAAAAATTACCACTAAGCTTGGGCGTCAAGCACTTTATCCTCTACATCATTAGTTGCTTCAACTCCCTCAGCATTCTCTACAGGTGGCTGCACCTGCTCCTCCTCAGGCAAGGGCTCTTCCACATAATCATTCTCAAATGCATCCGGTGGAACCTCATAGATCCTCACTTGTGGCTTAGATGGATCCTTAACAAGCACATACTTCCCCTCATTCAACTTCATGCACAAATCCACAATACTCTTCACAATGCCCCACATATTTGCAGTACTCATATTAATTTGGGTTGCAAAATCCCGAGGCTTATACCCCATAACAGCCAATATCACATGGTTAAAATGATCGCGTGGGTGAACCCTCGAAACATATCCCAATTTCATCAAGTCTGCACTTGCCAACAAAGCTTGTGCTGTCCACTTAGCCAACTTATTTGCATTGTTCTTCAACTCAGTGGCTAAAACAGCTCCCCTCTGAGTCTCTAACTTCTGCCTCCAGTCAACACCAGAGTATTTTGAATCAAACTCATTAAGCGCATTCAGTGTCAAAAATGACCTCTGATTGTTAACATCCACAACACTCTGTACCTCACACCTAGCAACAAGATGCATATCATCATCAAGCTTCCATCTCCTATACCTATAAGCCACTGAGGCCACCTCCTCTCCTTCAGTTGCAAACGGGTTCGGCTCATCAAAGGTCAACTTATTCCCATCTCTCACCAAAACTTGCTGTGAAAAGTTTTGATTAATATACGCAGCCTCCACACCCAAAGAATAAGCCGAGTTAATATCATCTTTAGCTTCAGGCAACGGTTCTTGAGAAGTCTCATGCACAGATAATAAATCTAACTGAGAGCCATCTCTTTTATCAAAAAACAATTTATTGCCAACTCGTTGAATTACGATATCCCACGAATAAACGGACCTGGGTGCGCACATGAGCGTAGCTAAAATCGCATCGGTGGCAAAAACAGTGGCCTTATCTTCATTCGCCAGTCTACGAATGACTGGATCGTCAGTTGTAGTCACCTTGAAGAAATTTCGGTACTTGAATCTCTCCAGCCTACGCTCATTCTTTGGCGTCACGCGATCATAAGACCTGTCGTAGTACTCAAGAGATCCACAAAGCAACAAATCTTCAGGCTCCGAGACATTGAACGACAATTTAGAGAAAGTCGAAAACGGAATCTGATCAAGCATGTTCCATTCGGGTTGAATATCGACCGACGACTTAAAAATTGCAGCTTCGCGACGCGACTGGTTCACATTGGAGCGATTGAGATTGTAATGCCTATCTCGGCGGGCCCGCTCCTTCTCTGCCTCGCGTTTACGAGCCTCGACCTCCTCATCTCGGCGTTGCGGGAGCTGAAGTCGGTGGTGCTGGTTGAAGCGCCACTTGGGGCCGAACTTGGGGCGGGGTGGGGGCTTTCCATCTACCAGACGGAAGGAGGAATCATCGTCAGGATTTATAGACAAGGGGAACGAGTCGTCGGCTGAAAAATCGAAAACAGTGTCGGCCGGGTTCTTGTTGCCTGTATTTGGGCGGTTAGATTGATTGGCGTAAACATTTCGAGTCCAATCTGCGATCCGACCGAGTTTCTCAGAGCGAGAAAATGGAGCAAACGGCACGTGAAGAGGGAGTGTTGAGGTGGCGTTGGCGGTGGATTCTGGCGGTCCCCAACCGTCGGGGTTAAAAGGCACGGCACCGATCTCAAATTCCCCTGACACCATGACTTCGACTGAGTGAACTCAGTCCGTTGAGGAAGCGTTGTTTTTATAGTGACTTGAAAAACCCTAGTTTAGTTTCGGATTTGGGTTTGAGTGGGACGTGGACTGGGCTTGGGTATATTGTCCCACGTCCAGTATAACTCATCACGCTAGAGGTCTTTCGAATATTTGCCCAACACAAACAGCCCTAAAATATGAGCAATGTTTTATATATATATATATATATATCAATAAAACTATGTGTACCCATCAATAAAATTATATGTACCCACTTTGGGTACATAAATATATACATATTTATATGTGTCATCATGTGATTGGATGATTTTAAATTAAAAATAAAACAATAACCAATCATATGATGACACATATGAGTGTGTATACATTTGTGTACCCAAAGTGGATACACATAGTATTGCTCTATATATATACGCGTATTTTGAATAGAACAAATGACTTATTTTCATTTAAAATATATTATTTTTATAAGTTTTCACTATTTTAACTTTAAATATCTCATTTATTTATTCATAGGTGGTTAAATTTATTAATTTTAAGAATAAAATCCTCATCTCATATGTAATATTAAAAATAAACTTAAATTTTATTTCTCTTTTTCCCACTAACCATTTTCTCTCATAAGCCAAGTTTTAAAAAATTACATTTTTTCTTAGGGTTTAGTTTTCAAACTTCAGTGTCATATTTAGTGTTATCGCCAGTAGTCTCTCTCTTTTGACATTTTCTCTCCCTTCGATGATCTCTCTCCTCTTACTTGGACCTTAAGTTAGTGTAAATTAAAGCTGAAAAAATGAAGACGAAGAGCTTTGTTGGGAAGATGAAGCTCTTCATCTTCGTCTTCCCAAGATGAAGACCCAACCTCAATCAATACCAATCAAAGGTCTAGGTGAGAAGAGAGAGATTATTGAAGGGAAAGAAAGCTTTGGGAGGGAGAGGTCATAGGCGATGGTGCCAGAGTTTAAAAACTAAAACCTAAGGGGAAAATATTATTTTTTAAAACTTAACCTAGAAGTAAAATGATTAGTTTTTAGAATTTAGGAGGGAAAAGAAAATAAATTTTAGTTTTGTTGACTTTAACCGCCTATGAGTGACAAAATGAGATTTTCAAAATCAACGGTTAAAAACTTGAAAAAACAAGATATTTTGAGTGGGAATAAGTCATTTGACCATTTCAAGTATATAAAATAGGTATAAAGATGATGTATCATCATATGATTAGATATTACTTTATCTTTAGTTTAAAATCACTCACACATAATGTATGTACATATTTTATATACTCAATATATATATATATATATAGTTTTATTATTAAAAGATAATCAACTGAACAAGCCACATAAAGTGGAACATTTTTGTCAAGTTCTATTTATCCAATATAATAGATTTTTTTTTTTTTTACATAAAGTATTCTTTTACAAAGTTAAAATGAAATATGAATGGTTTTTCTAAACTGACAACTATTGAAAAGACATGCGAAACATAAATATATTTTTTTATTAATGTTTTCATCTGTGTTGACACAATTTATTCGCAATAATCATAACTAATAGAAAAACTTTACCACCCTAATCTAAACAATCTCCACTATCATAGAATCAAATATGACAACTCGAGAAAAAAAACATATCTATCACTTTTTTCTTGTAAATTCTTATATATTACATATTATTGTATGTTTACGTAGTTTTGCTTATTGTGGTTACTCTTGGTTTTTATTTAATTTTATTTCGACTCTTGATATCTAATTTTTGAACTATTACAAACAAGATAAAGTATTATGTTGTATATTTTGTTGATATTTAATAGTAGATTTGGTTAATTTGATAAAAAATTGAGACACTAAAGAAGTGAAAAATAACGAACTTTGATAAATTGGAAAAAGATCATGTACACTCCATTGAAAAAGAAGAGTTAATGTTGATTGTTACTCTTCCAAAGAGAACACACACACATATATACATGATATGATATATAGGGTTAAGTATGTTGAAACCCAATGACCACAACATCACAAACAAATGGGTATTTTGATTGACCTTGAAGGAATATCGTTTTTACTTACACTTAATATATTTTCAGTGTTTTTGCGCATTTTAATCAAGACTATTTATAGAATAAGAAAATAACAAAAAAAGTATAATTTTATTATACGTACACAAATGAGCCAAGCACACACACATCTATGATGGATAGAGATGAGCATGTTAAACATTGCCACTTAATGGAAAAAATGCATGTTGATAAGGGATTACATCTCACCTTTGCTTTAATTTTGTATATATTCTTTGTCTATATGCGTTCTGATTAAGATTTTTATTGTAGAACAAGAAAAAATAAAAAATACAATTATGTTTTATATACATGAACAAGCCACACACACGTATATGGTACTTATAGATAAATATCTTGAAACCCAACCATTATGGTACAAATAAATGGGTCCTTTAGTTGACCTCAAGGGAACATTGTCATTAATGAAAAATTGGATGGTTATAAGAGGTTACATCATTTCTTTAATTTGATTTAATACATATTTATTATTTTTTATGTGTTCTAATCAAGATTTTATTTATAAAACAAGAAAAAAAACTAAAAATTACAATTATATTGTATATGTATGAATGAGACACACATACGGTGAATACAGGGATAAATATGTTGAAACCTGACCACTACAACACAAACAAATGGGTTTTTAAATTGATCTTAAAAAAACATTGTAATGTAAATGAAAAATTGCATGGTGATAAAATGTTACATCTTGATTTTACTTTGATTCATACATATTCATAACTTATGTTCGTTCTAATCAATATTTTATTTATAGAATAAAAAAAAAACTAAAAATTACAATTCTATTGCATATATATGATGGAGACACACATATGATGAACAGATATAAACATGTTGAAACTCGACCATTACAACACAAACAAATAAGTTTTTTATTGATCTCGAATAAACATTATTTAATGAAAAAATGCATGATGATAAAAGGTTACACGTCATCTTTACTTTAATTTAGTATAAGTTTATTGTATGTGTGCGTTCTAATCAAGGTTTTATTTATAAAACAAGAAAAGAACTAAAAATTACAATCTATTAATTGTAAGTGCATGAACAAGATGCACACACTTATGGTGCATAGGGATAAGCATGTTGAAACCCGTTTAATATGATACAAACAAACAAACCATTTAATTGACCTCAAAGAAACATTGCCATTTAATGAAAATATGTATGATGGCCTCGAAGAAACATATACATGGTATGCAAATGAACATCTAGATGTATTAACTTTATCAACATAGCTAAAACTACTCCTAATAATATTTTTCAACTTAATATTATAGCCTGACTAATCTTAACCAGTTCCAAAAGCATAATCCTAACTAATATTAAACAACATGGGCACAGCCAATTTCAGCTTAGTCAGTGGGTGCTTGTGCTTCCAAATATTAATCTGTAGGCATAGTTTCTCTCATCTTTTAATTTTCTCACATGATTCTAACAAGCCTAGCTCTAGGTCTTATCTTACACAATATCACTCGGATTTAATTTGTTTCTCCTTTTCATCACATTATAAGAAGCCGTTTCCAAGTTCCAACCCCCGGTCCTCTCGAATCCGGTGGCCGTACCTCGGCAATGAAT